>NC_134236.1:175383297-175620797 GCF_965152275.1 Natator depressus
ATAAAGCAAATATGGAGGTTAAGGTTGTTATGACATAGTCATGCCTCGGAGATTTAAAAATCACTCATTTGCATATCACATCTCAAAAACTCTTTGAGAGTGATTCTCTTATGACATCCAAGCTCCTCTATTGAACCTTACTATCCAAATATCCTATGATCCAATTAATCCACAATAAATAAATGTAATAAAAGTCCTCAACACAGAGAAAAATGTGGCTTTTCAGATGCAGAGTATCAAACAATGCACTTCACTCTATACTACTAATGAAAACACAAGGATAGGAAATGTGTACGGAAATTATTAATGATTTAAACACAGGGACCTAAAATAAAGTCTGAATTTTTGGTGAATATCTTACACATTTATAGTAGACTTTCTAGTCATGTCTTTTCAGAATCAACCTTCTAAATACCTCCAACCTGTATTTAATGACTACATATTTTAAGCATGGAAGCTCTAATCAATCTGTCTCACACCAAAAGCTTTCATGAAGGAATTTAAAACAGTGGTGAAATTCTAGGTGACGCTATTTAGTCAAAAACCTGAAGTTCACTTAGTAGCCAGTACAATGAACCCTTCAAATGTACCTACTATTACTAGAGCCACCACTGGAGAGCCACTGAAACAGGTGGCAACACTGCTGCTGTGTCTGGTTTGGGATTTTATTTAAAAAGAAATTGCTGTGTGCAATTCCATACACTTATAGGAAAGGGCACGGAGCCACTCTCCCAGTACAACCTGCACATTTCTGTCTCTTCTGACCCTCCCTATCTTTCAGGCCTAGGGCCAGAGGGAGAAAAGACATATGAACAAGGATCAGTGTTGAGAGGTGCCTGCATGGCTATCTGAGTCCCTAGTGACTGAGCACAAAGTCTGTAGGCAAAGAGAACAAATGGGAAAGAAAATCATCCATCCATCTTCCAGGGGAAAGAGAAGACCTCCCAATTTCCAGAAGGCAACCAACTGAGAACCTGCTGTAGCTTCAATGGAACTACTTACTGTAGTCACTAAGTTCTATAAGACTGGATCCAGAGATTTTAAAAATAGGTCAACAGCCATACGACAATAATTTGGACAGGACATTGGAGAATATATCTCCCACCACCAATTAAAGAGGAAGCAAATCTTAGTGAAACCGTGCTCCCTTAAGTTTCAAGAAAATGGTCCCAAATCTCTCTATATGTCAAACTTTATTTTAAAACAAGCTAGACTGTATGATATCCAATTTCATTTGGAATGGTAAAGGTCATAGATAAATATTAAAATGCAAAAATCAATAAAATCAGAGGAAAAACGGGAGGAGAAGAGGACAAGAGGGGAAGAAACAGCATTACCATATTTTAAACCTTACTATTAGGCATTCCAATTATGCTTCATAAAACCCTCATTTGATCACGACCCTCCAGCAATACATGGGAACTACAACAGGAATTAGCTCAACTATTTTCCCTTAAGGAACCTGCTAAGAACATCATTCGCAAATTTTATTTGACACAAAATTTCCAGTTACATCTGGAATCAAGCATGCTCTCCTTTTGCAGGTTTGAGAATTATACATTCTTATGGAATGTTCATGTATAAGAGATAACTTTCCAAATATGCTAAATAGGAAAGATGCTGTAGTGTGGAACACAAGGATTATATTATGAAAGGATTTTTAAACCCTTAAAACTGTTCAATGGCCATAGATCAAAATTCAGTTTTAAATGTAACCGGGGCTTCATCCGCTAATTGCTTTGAAGACTAGAACCTTGAACCAGCATTGCAGCTGACTAGTGGAGAGACTTGAGCACAGGTCTAAGCCATGGGTCACAGGCTGGAAGGAGACAGACTGTGAAATGTACTGCAGCTTTTAGTGAGACAAACCTTTTTGCTTTTAGGTTCACTTGCTTGTTAAAATTTAGGGATTAGCTTGCAATTTTATCTTTTTATTTCTTTTGTAACCAATTCTGACTTTATGCCTTATCACCTGTATCCATTTAAAATCAGCCTTATTGTTGTTAATAAACTTGTTCTATTGTTTTATCTAACCCACTTTGTTTTTGGATTCAAGTGTTTGGGAAAGTTCACTTGAGGCAACAAAGCTAGTGCACAATCATTTTGCTTTGTTGAAATAACAAACTTACTATGAGCTTGTACTGTCCAGGGGGGTACTGAACAGTATAAGACACATGTTTCTGGGGTAGAAGGCTGGGGCTAGGAATATGCGGGTGTTGCCCTGTATGTAATTCATGAGTGGCTTGGAGAGCATTTTTATATTCAGCTGGGAGTGCTTTTACATGCTAGTGGCTGTGTATGAGCAGAACCGGGAACAGTGGCTGTTCACAGCAAAGCGTGTAAAAGGCACCTCTGGCTATAGAGCTGAGGGGACATAGCAGTTCAGCAGTCCAGGTTATACCCTGGGGAATGTCACAGGTGCATGATCCAGTCCATTTAGCAACAAATGAACTGAAAGCAGTCCAAATATAGGATAAATGCAGTCAGACTATTAATTCAAGGTAGGAGTGTAGGTCTAATGACATCTCAGGAATGCCAAGCCCTTTCCCTATCAGACGACAAGTTTAGAAGGGAGACAAATGTCCAGAATCATGTCAGCCTTTAATATGTTTTCAGGGGAAGTGCAATGAACTGGCTTTGAAACAACAGATCTATAAGTTGGGGCATGAGAATGGGGAGCATAGCTGATGGAATTGTCAGCTGAGTACCACATACAATGGCATGCCAGGCCACTCAGAAATTACAAGAAGGAACATTCCTCCATCTGTCTTCACTGTTCATAGGATCTTTAGGATAAGCAGAAAGGAGAGGAAAGGCATATGTAAGGGCCACTGGCCAGCTGGTGTGAAATGCATCCGTTACCAGCATACAGGAAGCTCTGAATCTGGTGCAGAATTTTGGCAGCTTGCCTTTCTGTGGAGGTACAAAATTATCCACTTACGGTCTCTTGCAGATCATGCAAACTGAAATTGAGTACATCTTGTTCAGAGACACCCCCCAGAACTTATGGTTTGACAACTAAGCAGTCTGCCTGCAAACAGGGGTCATGCCAGGTAAGTTGCTGTTATGGCTGTGAGATTCTTCCTTTTCTCTGTCTATTCTAAGAAAACACTTGCCTGTCTAACATTCTGCTTTGGTACCCTCCTGGCAATTAATATAAGAGAGCACCACAGTGTCAACAGATGAAATAAGGGCTGGCTACTTGGAGACCTTGTTCTTAAAGCTCACCTTTCATTCACACCTGGTCATCAGGCAGATAGAGGAATAGCTGAAACTATGTGGACAGATGGTGCCTACCTTTTCCTATTCACCACTTAATGCTATTGTGTTTAGCCCCCACCGATCTACATTATTGGGTCAAATCCCTGCCATTTTCCTTTATTTTTAGATGAACACCTTCTGAGCCACATCACCTTTGGATTGCGTAAAAAGAGAAGGATTCATAGCTCAGTAAAATGAAACTTTTATCTCAAAGCAAATACAGTAAGCATATGCTTAAAGACTTTGTGGTCAAACAACCCAGTTTGTAGTTGTAAAGCCTCTTTCTTCTTGTTCTCTTCTTGCTGGTCCTCGTTAGGTGGCGATATAATACGTTGCCTTTGCCAACAACTGGTCTCAACAATCTATTTTCTATAGACACAGATGATATCTTAAGTAATACATGGATCACTTAATACCTTTTCAAGAACTTACCTTTCACCCTCTGGATTCTAACTCTTCTCATCCCAGCCCCAGTCTCCTTGTCCAGCCAGTCCCATTTCCCTACTGCTGACTCCTCATTCCATCTGTCTACCTTCCGCCCCGTCCTGACTGGCTCCCAATCCCAGTCTCTTTCCCTGGGCTCCTTATGCAATCTTAGTCCCCACTGTGGCTCCTTTCCCCAATCTCTTTGCTCACCTGGTCTACAGCCTCTTGTCTGATCTCAGTTGCCCCCACACCATTTCACTCACTGCCTCCTAGGCTCAGTCTTCCTCTGTCAGCCTAGTCCTAACCTCCTTGCCCAAACAGTCCCAGCCTCCTCTTCCCACACCCCATGCTCCCACTCCCAGTCTCCTTGCCCAAACAGTCCCAGTCTCTCCAGACTCCTTGTCCCAATCTACTCCCTTCCCCTCCTCCCTGCTTCAGCTTTTGTCCCCTCTGCATTCAAACCAGGTGCTTTCCCCTTCCAGGTTGCCTGGGTGCCAGCTGGGGAGTCATCAGGAACACAGGAGAAACAGGCTCACTGCTTTCAGTTCTGGTGCCCAGTCCCATCCCATCCCATCCCAGAGCAGCTGAGAGCTAGGAAAGTCCTAAGTCCCACAGCCCTGGGCTGGAGCATGCTCAGTCACCATGTGGGGAGCATATATGTGCAGTTTGGTCAGCAGGAGAATCTGAGAGAGGTTTAAGCGTGTTCAGTGAGGGTACAATTTTCACATATTTTTTGCTGTAAAGCTCTAGCAAGTCTCTACTGAGCACATGAAAACTGCAAATTTTCAGTGGCTTATAACTTGGCTAAAGTTGGGAAGATTTTCACAAAGACAGCCTTGACATAAAGGTCCCTCACTACCTAATTACAAGTTCCTGCTACAAAGTATATGGACATTAGAGCATTTCAGAGAGAAGGCTGCAATAATGGTTTTAACATTGCAAAACATACCTTTCTTTAGTCTCCTTCTCAGAAACAGATGTACTGTTCTGGCTACAGTTTCCCCAAACAATTCAGCCTAAGGCAGAAAGTCGGGCAAGTAAAATTTCAGCCCAAATTTCTAAAGTTTTGCAAAGTTATACGCAACTGAAATTAGGGTTTTATAATGGAAAGTGTTGGAGAACCTTAACGATAGGTGGCACTACCAGCTCCATCAATAATACAGTTACATGAGTAGTATTCACAAAATATGTGGGCCTAATTTTGGAGAGAGTGCTTGAAAATTTTTGCTAGGACATCTCTGAGAGGAAAGTGGTTGGAAAGTGACTACTACTCAGACACAGAATCTGCTTAAGTGAGGAAATTCGTAATCTTCAGAGTCTGAATTACCTACACCCTACAGTGTGGATTTGTTCTTCACGGTGTGCCATACATTGATTATGCCTGTATGAGTAGCCTGATTGTTTTAAAGGTATTAATATCTAGCAACTCCCTTTCTCTTCAGTGGGAGTTACTGAGTCCTCAGCATTTTTAAAAATCGTGCTCAGATTTAGGAACCTAACCATGGGCTTAGAACTCTAAATTTAGGCACCCAGATAAGGAAGCCTTGGTCAGGATTTAACTGGGAGAAATCTCCCGGGTTGGCCATAGGCAGAAAACATTTTTGCCACACCACCACAAGTGGCTGAGCAAAACAAAAAACAATCAATCAAAAACAGCCAGCCAATTAGTGGAGGAAGGGGTGAAAAAAAGCAGAGTGACACAGTGGTGTGGCACACCCGCATAAGCTTGGGCCTAGGGTTGGCCTGCCCTGGAAATCACACTGAGGGACCAACCTGCTGATATTCTCAATTTTGAAAAATGTGCATGAAAATTCTTAACTTTCATCTGTGATCTCCCTCCTCTAGCAGCTGTTCTACCTCCATGCCAAGGGAATAAAACCTTGGATTTGTTAACTTTCCGGACACACTAGAGAGCTCATTTTGGAGTGTGGTCATATAGAGAGTCTATTATAGATTTATTGGTATAGTGGGTGAATAAAATAATGTTCTTTTTTTTTTTTGTCAGAAGTCCATTACCTTTACATATGCTGTTATATTTCATCTTAGAAATTAGTAAAAGAACAAGCAAATATGAAATAACCCTTAAAATTATTTCGGATAAGAGTCAGTTCTGCATCTGATACATTCTTTATTGAGGGACTATATCCTACATCACTCAATGATCCAATAGATGTTTTTCCATATCTAACTACTAAGATGTAAACAAATAACTTTTCACCAAAGGAAGACAAGTCATAATAGCTTAATATTCGCCCCTCCCCCCAAAGAGTTCTGTTGCCCAAAGGACAGCACAACTTTGAAACATGGTAGTACAATTTGTTTTCAAAAGTGTCACAGTAGGCGCAGGTAACTCAAAATTCCTTTTTTTCCAATGAACAAGCATCTTATAGCTTATGGGCTGATATTTTCACTTAAAATCTTCTGACAGGAGGTTTATGTATCTAAAAGTATTATTTGCACCACAGTGTGACTTAAGTGCAAAGGACCAGTGGAAAAACTTGCAGTGTCCTGCCTGAACTGCAGTTGCTATTTTGAAATCCCCTTCTTCTAAAGTTTTAAATAAGCATTTAGAACACAAGCTAAGATTTTAAATCTTCAGAAGTACTGCAGTGGGCTTACTGCACAACATTTATGATGGTGGTAGCGGATACCTTTTAGGTGCTGTGATGTGAGATCTATAAATTCACCTCATGTTTAAATTTACCACATGCTGTCAATTTGACATTTTTTTAGAATTAGCCAATTGCATTTTTTTCTAATATAGCCACCTTCAAGTCTCCAGTAGTATAGTCTGACTTTTTATTTAAACAAATAAAAAGAGAGTATTTACTCTTTTACTGTGTTTAAGGGTCTTTAGGTGGTCCCAAGAGCAACAAAACAAAACATGCTGCAGATCAGCCCTTCTCCTTTCTCCCTGCGCAAACACCTGCTTTGCTGCTGCTGTAATTATAAGCACCCTCTTGAAGAGCCTTGGGTGAGTGTGCAGATGGGATCCTCAGAGAGCAGTGCACCACAGAAATGCAACTGAGGCCAGTAACTCCGTGAAGCTTACTATCCACTAAGTGCTGTCCAATGCACACAGCAAAATTAAAAAGAGGAGAAGTACCTTCTCCTCCTAAGGTTACTTACAACAATAATTGAAACAACATTTTAAAATGAACTGTGATTTTCCAAGTTGACAGTGTACACACACTTTTAGGTCACATCGCCTTGAGGCATAGTTTTTAGAATTTTATAATGGATTCAAATGACATGTATATACAGCTTATATGATACATCATCATAGAATGATCGATTCATCTCTTTAAACCAATAAGGCACAGTATCAAAAGTGCAGGTGAACATGCACACTTATTTAAATAGGATTACTAAACTTCTTTTCCTATTAATCAACAGCAAAAATAAAGCAACTATCGGAAAGAAACTTTACATTGCATAAGAAATGGATGCTTTTAATTTGCACTTCATGTAAGATTATAACGAACAGAATTGATATCAACCAACCAATTTACAAGAAGGAGCTTTACTATATTTATTACATTAAAAAACAGTCAATCAGGATCCCAGTGATTCCTAGAATTATAGTATACTTTAGCTATAAAAGTAGTTTTTAACTTGTTCTCCAATTAGTAAGATTCATAGATAGTAAGGTCAGAAGGGACCATTATGATCATCTAGTCAGACCTCCTGCACCATGCAGGCCACTGAATCTCACCCACCCACTCCTGCAATAAACCTCTCACCTATGTCTGAGCTATTGAAGCCCTCAAATCATGGTTTAAAGACTTCAAGGTGCAGAGAATCCTCCAGCAAGTGACCCGTGCCCCATGCTGCAGACGAAGGCGAAAAACCCCCAGGGCCTCTGCCAATCTGCCCTGGAGGAAAATTCCTTCCCAACTCCAAATATGGCGATCAGCTGAACCCTGAGCATGTAGGCAAGATTCACCAGCCAGATACCCAGGAAAGAATTCTCTGTAGTAACTCATATCCCATCCCATTTAACATTCCATCACAGGCCATTGGGCCTATTTACCATGAACAGTTAAAGATTAATTAATTGCCAAAATCATGTTATCCCTTCATACCTTCTCCCCTATAAACTTATCAAGTTTAATCTTGAAGCCAGATAGGTCTTTTGCCCCCACTGCTTCCCTTGGAAGGCTGTTCCAGAACTTCACTCCTCTGATGGTTAGAAACCTTCATCTAATTTCAACTCTAAACTTCCTGATGGCCAGTTTAGATCCATTTGTTCTTGGGTCCACATTGGTACTGAGCTTAAATAATTCCTCTCCCTCTCCAGTATTTATCCCTCTGATATATTTATAGAGAGCAATCATATCTCCCCTTAGCCTTCTTTTGGTTAGGCTAAACAAGCCAAGCTCCTTGAGTCTCCTTTCATAAGACAGGTTTTCCATTCCTCGAATCATCCTAGTAGGCCTTCTCTGTACCTGTTCCAGTTTGAATTCATCCTTCTTAAACATGGGAGACCAGAACTGCACACAGTATTCCAGGTGAGGTCTCATCAGTGCCTTGTATAACGGTACTAAAACCTCCTTATGCCTACTGGAAATACCTCTCCTGATGCATCCCAAGACCGCATTAGCTTTTTTCACAGCCGTATCACATTGGCGGCTCATAGTCATCCTGTGGTCAACCAATACTCCAAGGTCCTTCTCCTCCTCCTTGTGATACTTGTGATTAATCCCTAAATGCATGACCTTACACTTCTCACTATTAAATTTCATCCTATTACTATTACTCCAGTTTACAAGGTCATCCAGATCCTCCTGTATGATATCCCGGTCCTTCTCTAAATTGCCAATACCTCCCAGCTTTGTATCATCCACAAACTTTATTAGCACACACCCACTTTTTGTGCCAAGGTCAGTAATAAAAAGATTAAATAAGATTGGTCCCAAAACCAATCCCTGAGGAACTCCACTGGTCACCTCCCTCCAGCCTGACAGTTCACCTTTCAGTATGACCTGCTGTAGTCTCTCCTTTAACCAATTCCTTATCCACCTTTCAATTTTCATATTGATCCCCATCTTTTCCAATTTAACTAATATCAGTTCACTAGCCTGTGGCCATCAGAATGCAGCTACTCAACAATGGCAAGTGAGCAACCTTCACTAGAAATGTTGACCAAAAGTCTTTTGCAATAATACATGTCACTGGATACATATTTCTTATCCTCATCTCATGGCTTAGGCCACTTCCTCAGAGGCGGGACCCAGGTCCGCTCACTACTCTGGGCACCAGCCCAGGGACTCTGTGAACAGCAGTCATGCACTGCTCCCTTTAACTCCCTAAATTAGCTGCTACTGTTTTTCCCCAGGCTTCTTCCCAGCAGGTTTCTTCCTTGTCACCTAGTCCCTGAGGGGTACTGTTCTCAGGTTCACGCAGTGGGCAGTGCATGGGAAGTCGCTTACCTTCCCAGATTTCTGCCAGGGTTTGCCAGCCCTGCTCAGTCACATGGTGCGGACATTATCTTTTTACTGAAGATTTGGCTTTGACACAGCACTTTAAACCACACAGGAGACCATTATCCCGTGACCACAATTCCACTCCGTTGACATTCATGAACTTACCTGGATGTATAGCTACGTGACCTCCGGACTATATAGTGAAATACAGTATGTTTTATTTCTTCTAACCTTTCAGCTTTTACTTCTGCTCCATCTTCTGGATTCATGAAAGCACCTCTGTTTAAGAGAGCACTTAAGCACGTGTTTACTTTTCTTACACTTTTGGCATTTCTCTATTCAAGTCACTGGGATTTAAACAAGTGCTTAAGTGGTTTCCTCAATTGAGGGCAATACTTATTTATTTGTATTATATGTAGCATTTACAGTATGTGTCTGTGTAAGACAGACATGCAGATGCAATAAAATGACAGCCACTAAACTACTTCTCAATAACATTAAAGATTTAAAAACCTATTTAAAACTATTGTCCCTCCCCACCCCCCAATAACCTCAAGAAAACCACAAAACTCTATGAGAATTGTCAAACATTTTCCAGTTCAGCTTTAGGAAATGAAAGAAAATCTGAAATCACTGTTTTTATTACAAACACTGAGGGAAGAAAGAATGTAGATAATGGTGCCAACCAATGGCTTCTAAATGGAGGATCAATATCTCATACTATTTTACAAAAGGAAATAAAAACCCACTGCTGTAATGATGTGAAAGAGATCACATCATTACAGATCAGGTTACCAGTTTGATCTGATGTTTTAAACAGACTATAAATCTGGCTATAGCCATTTCTAAATCTAAATCACAATTGTTAAAGTCAGAGAATAAAAAAAACCCATACGACATAAATATTGAGTACCAAACCACCAATTCCACACAAATATTTTAAAGTAGACACATAACTAGTTGACACTTAATTACAAAGCAGTGTTTTTGTGTTCCACTATATCATGTTGAATTACTAGATTAAATGATCTGCATTATCTTACCTGATACATTCCAACTCCAATGTGCTTGGGCTCAATTTTCACTAGCTCAGCTAATGGGTCTTGTACACGTCTAGCTATGGAAACTGAAAAACAGAAGTAGAAAACAACTGTGGTTTTATGTAAAGAGCAGCACTGCATAATTACTTTTGTTGGTATTTTTCAATGTTGTAGATATTTAATCTCTCTTTTTTTGCCTGGAAAAAATCCATGTGAATGCCTTAACTGAGATCAAATGTTTTATTACAAATGAAAGCACCAAAGTTATCATCAAGACACATTCTTTTCTCAATCTTTTCCTCACTGTTAGAAATATAAGCGGAAATCTATACTTACTGAACTTTTATTTTTAATAATTCAAAGGCCTAAAATGAACACATACCGCTGCATCTCAATGTTCATTTTCATAGGCCTATTAGCTAGCTGGCTTTTGAATCCAGTTTCAATTAGTCTGAGATAATTACATATACAGATGAAAAGTTTATTTTTATATTACAATGATTTCATACTAAAAATGAGAATGACATTTTCTGTAACTAAATTCTGAAATTTCTTCTGAATCTGAGTTATAGAAATTTAAATGACATTATTGATGTTTGTAGATATTTCTCAAAGTGAAAATTTAACTCTGATTCGTTACATTAGTTCTCCACAACATAAAAGTCTCATTGTACCCTGTACATCTGAAGTTGAATTATCTATTAATTAAATTCTAAATGATCACTTTGAAAATGTACTGGGTATCAGTATCAGGATACGTTTATACAGCAACTGTCAACCTAAAAACCACCCAGAGTGTATTAAATAGCATGTATACAGAAAGTATTTTCAAAAGAGTCTAAGTCACTTAGAAGTCCAAGCCCCACTGACTTTCAATTAGATTAGGCTTAACCTGGAACTTTGGTGCTCTCGAAAATTTTACCTAGCATGTCAGTTAATTTGATTTAGTACGGATTCTTGATTGAGAATGCCAGGCTGCAAAAATCAAAGAGATATACAGAGGACAAAACTGGCTGCCACTTTTATGAAATAACTAATTGTACCCAGGAAGATCTTACCAAACTCAACCTCTATCCATATGTAACCTGGATACCTGGTCCATTGCTGGAACCTAAGAGTTGTTGTTGAAGCCAGCCCCTCACATACTGAGCTCTCAGGGTTGGCATCTACTTGCAAAATCTGACTCTTGGGCTAACTAAACAGGCATTGCTCCCTCATAACCACAACAAACAGAAAAGTCTAGCCCGATGATGTTAAAATGTGTAAGCTCCCTCTTCTCCCCAGCATGACTGCTCAGAGGAGACAGGTTGCTTGATTTAACTGCTCCCCTGAACTATCCCTTGTTGGTAAGGTGTCCCTGCCTAACTACAGAAATCGTGACGTGGAATACCAAGATGCAAGATGTTCCATGGATATCAAAGTGCAGATCCGGGCCTTCAAGAATGGCAGAAATATGCATGTAGGGAAAACCTACCTATTGGAGGCTGGAATTGGGTGGGTTACCAGCACAAAATTCCTTCTCAAGACTAAACCCCATGGTTCCTGATAGTACACTATGCAGAACCAGACAATGAGCCAGTCAGACACAGCAAAGCACCTCCTGATAAAATATCAGAATCATTCATCAGGGGGCCAACCATAATACACAGAGAATTTGAAAAAATGAAAGGCTGAACAGAATTGCCTAGTAGGACTCAGCATGTTAGTTAAATGGATATCAGCCAGTCATCATGTGCAGTGATCAGTAAACAGGCCTGTCTGCATCTGAGGCCCTCTACAGGCCATGAAGGCTGAATTTACAATGGTGACTAGCGCCTTTCCCTCCATCCCCACCAAGAGGCTGGTCTGACAGTCAGGGATCACTGGGTCACAGGGATGCTCCGGACACGCTCCCTGTGCCAACAGCCAAGAGGTGGGTCATATAGTAGTCACAACAACCAAAGAGTCCCTCGATGCAAAGTAGACCCTTCAGGAGCCAGGTAAGCTGGTATTAAGCTGCACCACCAGCGCAGCACAAAGCAGTTTAATGCACTAGAGAATCAGTCCTGATATGTGGTTATAAATAAATCCTGTAGCGTACTTGCCATAAGGAAGCAAATATATTTTGTTTTCCATTGTGAACCCAAAAAGATTGTAATAATATAAATCTAGAAAATATTTTCAAACTAGGTTTTTGTTTTTATGACAAATTAACTAATTTGTTATAATGTAATGACTGTTATTTTTACTCAGATGGGGTCTCAGGGCCCCAATTGGGGACAGTTGGTTATTCTGCTAAGCACTGTACAAATACATAGAAATCGATACTTCTTGTCCCAAAGAGGTACAAACTAAACAGACAAAGAAACAAAAGGCTGGGGGGGGGAGGGCGGAGGGGGGAAGAGATACAAGCAAATGGTCAGGATAAAATCCGTGGTCTCTTTTTGGTGGATGAGGGTCAGGGTGGTGGGGTAACAGGGTAGGAAGGGAGGGAAGAGAAGATGAATGAACAGAAAGAGCCTGATAGACATAGGGAGGAGGAGGAGGAGGAGGAAGACTGGTGATTGAAGCAAAGATCAAAGGGGGTGGTGGGAAAACGGTCCAAGAGTAGATTTCAGCTGTGGTATCACATGGCAGAGGGTTTGAAGGACAGCCCTCGGAGAGGCTGTGGGTGCTTCACCTGCTGTGGATGTAAAAAGAGGAGAAGGAAGGCAGGACAGGAGAAGGCTGGGGTCTTTTATAAGCCACCCCAGAAGCTGTCCACAGCTGATCTGGGCACACTCCAAGAGCTAAGGCTTAAAATTATATTTGGGTCGTTAATATCTTTTTTCCCCAATGGTACATTTCCTGGCATAATAGAAAAACAGTGAATTATGTGAATGTTCAAATTAACAGTTTACTGGAGCACAAAAAATTTTACACACATCTTTAAATGGCAACTACCATTATTTTAGGCTGACAAATAATTCATGAAGTTTCTGAAAAGAGCTTTATTACACAATGATGCTTAAAGCCAATATAGCAAACTTAATGCCTACTTGTTTCCCTTTTATGGAAGACTCCTCAAAACCACAGACACAAAATATACTAACTGAATGTGCATCAGGTACTTCACTTTCAAAGATTTGTATCACCCGGCCTTTGATAAAAAATAAGATGTACAGTTAACATTAAGTTCACTGCTCGGTCATGTAATACTTTTCACATCCTTTATTATTATAGTTTTAACATAAGCTGAAAATGGCAGCTTCCAGGGTAGACTTAGAAAGCTCAATACTGGTGACATCTGATCTGCCTGCTTCTCTACCCCAGAATTTGTGAATTCAAAGACTCTCACATATGAATTCAAAGGCTCTTGTCAAAATCACAAAAGGTTAATCAGTGCAAGTGCTCTAGATTACAACAGAAATGCTTTCCTATAATAATCACTCATATAAATTACCAATTGAAGTGTCTGTGCTACATACAGATCACTAACAGGCTTTAAAGTTAGCAGAGCTTCACCGGAGCATAAAAACTAAAAATAAATAAAATGAAAATGACTTTGTTGCAAAATAGAAAAGATTTACTTTTAACTATTTTACACTACTGTATACACACATCAATATAGTGTAAGTCTTTCAACACGTCAAGTTTAAGGAAGACTGCTCAATTTCTATACAACTGTTCAATATAAGTGTTTCCTAACCACAGAAAAACTAATCAATATGGAATAAACTTGCATAAGAGTGTTTTTAGAGAGCAAAGAATCTGAGAGCAAAAATTTGCCACAGTCTATCATTCATCTAATTATACCTATATAAAATAAACAAATGGACACAGGATAGTCGCAGCTAGAGGAAGGACAAGAGTTTTTTTTAAATTTGTCCCTGGACCCAATTTTAACCTCATTTTATAAATCTTGGAACCTTCATTTTTATAAAAGCTTGGCTGATAACAGTACTAGCATGTCTCTGCAGGGTTTCTGCCCTGGAGGTAGGCCCTGATCCAACAAAGCACTTAAGCACATCCATACATGGGAATCAAAGAAACTGTTCACATGCTTAAAAGTTACATAGATGCTTAAGTGTTTTCCTGGATTGGGGCCTTTGTGGGAGTCATGGGAAAAGTGGAGGACAAAGACCAACCAATAGATTATACAGCCTGAAGAAGAAAATGGAGCGGGCACAACTCCTAATGCCACAATGGCATAGAATTGTGAAAATCTCCATGAAAGCCTCAGCTCTACCCCAGAATTTTTCTAACTGAGAAATAAAATAGAAGGTATACTATGAAAAGCGTATGAAGACCCACACCCTCACGTGGCATGCACTGACTCTCCTACCCAAACACAAGAATTGTGTCTAAAGTGACTATATACAGATGTCAGAGTAATGGATTTCCATGACACTGATCCTTTAAGGGGGGCAGCAATTTAAGGCCCCAATCCTGCAATCCAATCCACACGTGCGGACTCTGCAAAGTCAACAGGGCTTTCCATGGGTGCAAGTTCTGCCCATATGGACCACCAGGGCTACAGAAGGTAAAACAGAAGCACTTGGGGGAGGGGAGTCTCATTCCCCATACAAAAGCAAATCACAAACTTTATTTTAAAAAAATATGAAGCAATATAGTTTAATTACCAGCAATGATGAAGCGCTTTTTACGTGTGCATTCTAGGAGTGAATAAAAACCATGCATTTTTAGAACACTTATATGGCGACTCATTCTCCATATCTGAAGTTATTAAAGGATATTTCATTTTTGCTCAGAAAACATAAATGACACTCTCTGATGGCCATGCAGCAAAATAAAATAAAATAAATCAATTTTCTCTTAAAATGTCAGCCAGGTCAAACTGGAGATTTGAAATACCATTGTTAAAATACATTAGTCTAACTCAGTGGTTCCCAAACTGGGGTTTGTGAACCCCTGGGGGTTCATGAAATGTTATGGGGGGTTCTTGGGAAAAAATTCCCTAATGGCAGACAGAGCTGTCCATAGGGACCCTGGGCAGCACGAAGCCAGCAGCCTGGAGCCTTGGGGACTTCCAAGAGCTAAGCAGATCAAAGCAAGCATATCTGTCACACTGAGGAGATTTAAACTTCACGACTTCTTTTACGAAATGGAAAGGGAAGTAGATTTTTTTGCTGTTTTTAAAATTAAATAGGCTGCTAGTGTTGTTTTTAAATTATTATGAAGAACAAGTTTAAGCTTTGTTGTAACGTGCGTTGTTTGCCTGGACTGCTCAAGACCTGAATGCTTGTGTAGGAGGAACTCTTTAGAGTTGGCTTCTTAAATACCTTGATGCTGTTTCCCATCTGAAACTCCTTGATGAAACATAGGAGCCAGAGGCACCAGTATGGGGGAGCAACGAGTGTCACATGCCATCCCCGCATCAGTATACCCCCCCCACGGATCCCTCCCCTTTTTTCCGTGGGCCCCCCAACTTTTCTGGCGGTGCCCCTGCACTCCTTTTTTCTACTGGCATCTCTGATAGGAGCCTTGTCTTATAACAGGCTTAATCAAAAGTGATACAAGCGACAAAAGGGAGATCTTGGAAGACTGTTACTGTTTTCATAATGTAATAAAAATACTGTAATGATAAATAATAATAAACAAGCATGTCATAAAAACAAATTTTATATTTCCAAGATCACTGCTTTTATCATTTATGCTGAGGTAAGGGAGAAAATCCATGGAAATATTCATTTTTAGGAGAGGGGTTCAAGAGACTTGAAGTTTTAGTGAAAGGGGTTCACAGGTTGTTAAACTTTGGGAACCACTGGTCTAACTGAAGTAAAACTATGTGAAGAAAACTTTTTGAAATAAAACATGAAACCTTTTTACTCTTTGATTTTAAATAGCATTGTAACTTCAACATTGCGCTGTTTTTCATTCATCAGAAAATATAATCACGCGAACTGCATACAGGCTGATGCAAAACGTCTTCAAAGTTGCCAGTTATGAATAAAATATTCATTGCAACATTTGAACTTACAGTAATATATTCTGCTGCCATGCAGGAGAGCAATATAAAATTTAAGAGCTTAAGGGGAGAAGAGGGGCTAGGTTGCACACTGGGTTTAACGTACATCCTTTTCACCTCTGAATGTCTGAGATAAGATACAGAAAAGATATAGATGTTGAAATGCTGTCTTATTATTCAGATATCTTATAGCACTTTGCAAGATGGTGATGTAACAACAGTCTCATGGTCTCAATCCACTACATACTGGATATTTGATGTGACTCAACCACCACATAGTTTAGCATTTTTGCCAGTCTCCACTGAGGTGCACTGACAGTGCTGTGGGGAAAAAGCCTGCACAGTAGCTGCTTGCACAACTCAGGCTAATCGTATCACCTCACCTCTATGTCCACAAGACATTAAAATAATCCTATATCATCCAGTTACACAAAGACACACGAGGAGAGTTCACCTTCTGACAATTCCCATCTTTAGACCAAATTAAAGGCAATGTTTTAACTTCTTTTATCCAGGCCTCACATTCCCTAAAACTTCCTTTTTGCTAATATTTGCCATCACAAGCAATATGTATTGTTCCCATAGATCAGAAATGTGATAACTTTCACTTCCTACTACTCAGCCAAATCTTCAAGTATTTCAGGAAAAATCTCTATTGAGTGAAAATTGAAGGATTTGGCTCTGAGAGTAGAAGAAAGCTATATTTTTCCATTATGGCAGTTAACAGTGACTGGGATGTTTCAGCTGTCAGGTCCAAGAAAAGTCAGTGGTGGGACATTCTTCATTGAGGGCCCTTAGTTATGCTACCTGCCTCCCCTCCTTACCAGCCAGAATTAGAATATGATGGCATACAAGGAGTGGCATAAATGCACCCTGTTTAAAGGCACACCAACAAGAATCTAGTCAATTTCAAAAGAAAAACAACTAAAAGAAGTTTCATGGCCAGTATACCTGCCTCTGTACCTACTTGCCAATTTTTGTGGTTTTACTTATTTTGTGGTTTTTATTATTTTCTTTCCTGAGTTGCTGTGCAAGATCCACACAGACAACAGGGAAATTGACTGACTATAAAAAGAAAAGGAGTACTTGTGGCACCTTAGAGACTAACCAATTTATTTGAGCATAAGCTTTCGTGAGCTACAGCTCACTTCATCGGATGCATACTGTGGAAAGTGTAGAAGATCTTTTATACACACAAAGCATGAAAAAATACCTCCCCCCACCCCACTCTCCTGCTGGCAATAGCTTATCTAAAGTGATCACTCTCCTTACAATGTGTATGATAATCAAGGTGGGCCATTTCCAGGACAAATCCAGGGTTTAACAAGAATGTCTGGGGGGGAGGGGGGTGGGTTAGGAAAAAACAAGGGGAAATAGGTTACCTTGCATAATAACTTAGACACTCCCATCTCTATTCAAGCCTAAGTTAATTGTATCCAATTTGCAACTGAATTCCAATTCAACAGTTTCTCGCTGGAGTCTGGATTTGAAGTTTTTTTGTTGAAGAACTGCAACTTTCATGTCTGTAATCGTGTGAGATTGCTTGATAGAGCTCTTGTAGGTGTTTGTCCCTGTCTGAGGGGCTGGAGCAAATGCGGTTGTATCGCAGAGCTTGGCTGTAGATGATGGATCGTGTGGTGTGGTCAGGGTGAAAGCTGGAGGCATGTAGGTAGGAATAGCGGTCAGTAGGTTTCCGGTATAGGGTGGTGTTCATGTGACCATCGTTTATTAGCACTGTAGTGTCCAGGAAGTGGATCTCTTGTGTGGACTGGACCAGGCTGAGGTTGATGGTGGGATGGAAATTGTTGAAATCATGGTGGAATTCTTCAAGGGCTTCTTTTCCATGGGTCCAGATGATGAAGATGTCATCAATATAGCGCAAGTAGAGTAGGGACGTTAGGGGACGAGAGCTGAGGAAGCGTTGTTCTAAGTCAGCCATAAAAATGTTGGCATACTGTGGGGCCATGCGGGTACCCACAGCAGTGCGATACAACCGCATTTCCTCCAACCCCTCAGACAGGGACAAACACCTACAAGATCTCTATCAAGCATTCTTACAACTACAATACCCACCTGCGGAAGTGAAGAAACAGATTGATAGAGCCAGAAGAGTTCCCAGAAGTCACCTACTACAGGACAGGCCTAACAAAGAAAATAAGAGAACGCCACTAGCCGTCACCTTCAGCCCCCAACTAAAACCCCTCCAACGCATTATTCAGGATCTACAACCTATCCTGAAGGATGACCCAACACTCTCACAAATCCTGGGAGACAGGCCAGTCCTTGCCTACAGACAGCCCCCCAACATGAAGCAAATACTCACCAGCAACCACATACCACACAACAGAACCACTAACCCAGGAACCTATCCTTGCAACAAAGCCCGTTGCCAACTGTGCCCACATATCTATTCAGGGGACACCATCACAGGGCCTAATAACATCAGCCACACTATCAGAGGCTCGTTCACCTGCACATCCACCAATGTGATATATGCCATCATGTGCCAGCAATGCCCCTCTGCCATGTACATTGGTCAAACTGGACAGTCTCTACGTAAAAGAATAAATGGACACAAAACAGATGTCAAGAATTATAACATTCATAAACCAGTCGGAGAACACTTCAATCTCTCTGGTCACGTGATTACAGACATGAAAGTTACAGTTCTTCAACAAAAAAACTTCAAATCCAGACTCCAGCGAGAAACTGTTGAATTGGAATTCAGTTGCAAATTGGATACAATTAACTTAGGCTTGAATAGAGATGGGAGTGGCTAAGTCATTTATGCAAGATAACCTATTGCCCCTTGTTTTTTCCTAACCCACCCCCTCCCCCCCAGACATTCTTGTTAAACCCTGGATTTGTGCTGGAAATGGCCCACCTTGATTATCATACACATTGTAAGGAGAGTGATCACTTTAGATAAGCTATTGCCAGCAGGAGAGTGGGGTGGGGGGAGGTATTTTTTCATGCTTTGTGTGTACAAAAGATCTTCTACACTTTCCACAGTATGTATCCGATGAAGTGAGCTGTAGCTCACGAAAGCTTATGCTCAAATAAATTGGTTAGTCTCTAAGGTGCCACAAGTACTCCTTTTCTTTTTGCGAATACAGACTAATACGGCTGTTACTTTGAAACCTGACTGACTATAAATGGGGAAGCCGTGAAACTGACTGTACACAGAGTACTGCCAAATACACTAAGAGAACACAAACTGCGAGAGGGAGAAAAATATTTCTCTCTGATTTCTTTCATTTTCAGTGACCATAAGCATTGCTTGTAATAATAAGAAATAAAACATTTTCAGCCAGAAATGGGAGTTTTAGGTTGATGACATTCCTTTAAACATGTGTCTTTATATAGGGCTAAAAATGTGTCCCAGGCAATAACTATGATGATTTGGCCATCCTCTATGAGTGGGAACATTTGTTTAAGTTGTTATAGAATATGAGGCTTCCAGATGCAAAGGCAATGGGTTTTTACAAATGCCTATATCAATAAATGTATGGCAACCACAAACTATTAGGCTATGATTGTTTTCAACTTAAATTTTGTCATAAATGAGAACATTCTGTATTTTTATTTTAAAACCTCAGTATTTTGTTCTTGGTGAAACATGCTACTACAAAAACATCCAAGTAACCAAAAAAAATAAAAAATAAATCAACTTTCTTAGTTTTAAACCTAGATTAAAATTTTAAATGTGAATTCAATTTAAAAGATACTAAGATAATTAAAAGACCAACCAGCAATTTCATCAGTAATTACTACCAATATATCACCCAATGATAGGTATAGGAACATTCTAACATATTTAAATCTTTTTTATAAAGCTTATTATTATGTTCAAGATCAGTTACTCTTCATAAGGATCTGCAATAATGTTTACTCAGTGATCGATTTTGCAGGTTTCCTGAGTCCTAGAAGCTTTCTATCCTGTTGACCTGAATTTCACCCTCTTAGTAAGGGATACAGTAAAATGTACAGTAGTCTTTTCATTAAGCATTCTTTCCAAGTAGGCCAGGATTTGTGACACAGTTTTGAATTCTAATATATATTCTCAGTGGGTTTTAAATATGTAACTTTAAATATGTAACAGCTGTATCTCATCCAAAATTCTTTGGTGGCAAGCTGGCAGGTTTTTGTTTTAAAAAGTTATATTTTAGTTTAGTTTTAACTCCATCAAACTGATAACCTGTTATTTTCTTAAGATTAATGAAATAATGAATGACAATCTTCTAACACAATACAGAAATCTCTAAAGACATCATGAATGAAAAAAAATTTTTTAAAAAATGCTTATATATAGTTTATATATAAAAAACAATAAATCCTTACACAAGTTAAGAGTGAAAAATAAAATAGGACTTATTTGAAAGTAACATTTTACTCAGAAATAGACATTCAATAAACAAACTTCCTCTGCATGAGTATTAAGCATTTCTGAATTGATATTTTATAAGATATCACCATTTTTATTCAGGGTGAGATGGGGATGAAACAGCATTGGCTGGGTTTTTTTTTAATTGAAGCCTGACATGACTGACTGTTACTCATTCCTTGAAGAGTCTCATTAGATGGTGCTAATTCAAGAAGGTTTTTCTTCCCTCATCTGTTCAAACAGGCAACTTAAAAGAAAAAAATTGCCAGTGTATATTTTACAATTAAACTGGCATTGATTTTAATTGCATCACCCCAGCATTAATTTATTACCATTATTACTAAAAAGTAAAACTTTCATAATGTTTTGTACTTAAGAAAGTTATTAGCTGATGTCAACAATAAAATATTAATCTTTTCCAGGTGACCAGAGTGTCTTATGCTATATATTAAGAAACAGTAAGTAGTCTTGAGGGTTCAGTGAATAGCATAGCACACTGCCACATATAAAACCCAAGTTCAAGAGTAGCCTTGCCTCTATTGCTCATTCAGCTGGCAAGGGCTGGAAACATCACAGAAATGAGAGAGAGAGCCTCCAGGGGGAGAGGTATGTGCAGGAAGGGAAGGATGCTACTTCCATGATTCCTTCACACTAGTGGAAGCTTGTTTTGCAACAGTCTGCAGTAACGTTGTACTTTTGGAGAAGGCCACTTCCAGCATTCCCAGATGACTGACGGGTGTGATGGGATTATCCCATGAAAAACACAACCCAAAAGGAAAGGGCCAGTGGAAGTGGTCTACTAAATTCTGAGTCACTCAGGGATATGAGAAATGCGTAGGCATGCTCCGAAACAAATGCCAACAAGGTAGAAGACAGGCACTTTAAGTTAAACGTGAGCACCACACCATTAAAAAATATATATATAAGTGTCCATTCAGCCACAAAGGTTAGCCTACAACTACATGGCATGTTGCTGATGAGAGGAACATACAGAAATATCTCGCATTGATGGAAATGCTGAGCCAAACAACAAGCAGACAAGGCACTATTCACCTAGCCCAGGCAGAATGGTGCAGGGCCCTGCTCCTTTTAAGTCCAGTGGTGAGGCTATGGAGGCACCATGGGCAGAACAGACAGGCTGACATTCAAGTGGGCTCCTGACTATGCTGCTCAAAACAGCTAAGGTCCTCTGTTCAAAGGCTAATAATGCCAGTGCAAACCTTAAGGGTGGGGGGGCTATACTGGAGCCCTACAGCCATGCCCGGAAGCTTGGGAATTATTGCCATCTCCTTTCACACACAACCATGCCTGCACAAAGCCCAACAATATGGGATTTCATCCACAGTGACAAGGAAGTAAAGACTGACAAACACTCTGTATCTAAAGTTGCAGATCAAATGAATCCATTTGCCATATTGTCTCAAATAGTCATTCCCACTAAAAAGCACAAAGCCATTCAATAGCAATTAAAAAAACCCTTATATTCCTACAAGCTTCTTCATATAATGAAAATACTGTAGGGCATTTCAAACAAACACTGTATCATATTGCTCAGTATTGAAGTAGAATGTGTGTGCATTATAGGTATAATTCTTAGGATTCCCATTCACTGCAGAATCAAGTTCAATTTTATTTATATAAACCTCCAACAGTCATGCTTCAGCTAATGCTAGGGACCTGCAGCTCTACCTCCTTACCTTCCGCCTCTGCTCATCTAAATTGGATCGCCTCTCTGTCCCTCTACAGTGTAGAATTCCTGACATCAGGAGCAGCTTTCTTGAACCTCCCTGCCCAAAGACTCTCCAACTTATGTCAAATTTCAGATGGAAAAAGATATCATGTATTTTCTCCAACTCTACTATAATCAAGTGGATTATTAAGCTCTATAAATCTTCTTGATAATATAGTTTGCATGCAAGAGGCAATACAATACAATTTTATTTTGTTCTGCATTATAATTACTTTCATACGCTCCAAAAACGGCTGATGCTGTGTACTTAAGTCAAAATAGTTTATAATATATACAGTTGATTTCCCCTTATTCTATGTCTCTAAACCTGTGTAACTCACACCTGCTCTCTGTGAGCCGCCATTGCTATTTACAGACTCTAAAGCATTGTGGAAGGTTTAACCATAAGACTTTTGTATGATAAAGTTTTTGAAAAATGACCTCTTTTCAGAAGCCGAAGGGGAGTGGTGCTCTTTTAAGAAAATGAAGAAATTAGCTCAAGTAGACATCAAGGCACTATGTCCCACACATCTAAGCATCAAAAGGTTTTACTTTCCTCAAGATAAAGTCAGAAGAAATTATATTGTCTCCTATCTTTACCTTCCATTTGTTGGGCACTATGACAGCTCTGAACTGTACATCTCTATCTTTAACAGCACCCAAGGGTACTAGCCCCTGTAGCATGACAGTCTCAAAGTCCCAACAAGCCTATAAGGTTTTCTCTTGCAAGGGAAAGTGCAAATGGTTTGCTGAACTTTGAGCGTACAATAATCCAATGTATTCTGCCCTGTGGAGAGAAGACAAGCAGATGGGATTTGACAATGCTAAGCCAAGCTGCGTTAGCTGACCTTTTGCTCTCCGAGACACTCTTTATCCTCAGAAATCATTCTTTAAAGCAGTGCCTTTTCAATATCATATCTGCAAATAGAATACAACACACATTTTCACCCTCTTGGTATGGAATGCCTGTGCAAAATGTAACTTTAGCTTATTTACATATTGGCAGCTCACTCTCCTGCTAACTGGGAGACAACTATGAAGTCAAACACAGGATCCCAAGCCCTGACAGGCTGAGATAAAGATGGGTGTTTCTTTTATGCACTGTAATATGGAAATCAAAATGCACTGATCTTGCTTAAGCAGGTAAATACAACATTAAAAAGTTTTTCATTGTACTAAGCGTAACATTAACTTAGTGCTTCACCACACTAAGTAGTACAGACAAGCTTCAGTACGGTGATATCTTCTGACAGGGGGTAGTATAGATGTCCTTGTCTGTAAACGGTAAGTGCCCTTTCCTATCCTACCCATGTCTAAAGAAATCTTCATACTATGGCTTGTCTGTATTACTTGCATAAATTGGTGCAATGGAGCACACCACATGCTTTATTTTGGTTTTAAGTTGTTAAGAAATCAGGAAGTAAAGTGATTGCAAAGAAAGACATTTTATCAGTACGATAAAAACTTCAAATGAAATGTAATATCCTGAAATTGAAGCATTCCTAAATTAGCATTACCGTTCCCCAACACACAATCAGAGCTGCTACATAATCTTACTTCACAGCAGCAATTCTCTCTCTCTCAACCTTCATGCCACAATTTATCTCCAGGACTCAGCAGCACTGTTGTTGCTTAAAGTTATTATAAAACGTTAATTTCATCAGGGTTTCCCCCCCTTTGGTTAAGCACAGTAGCTGAAACAAATATTCTACTTGATCAACTGCTTTCTATATTACACAGCCAGTCAGGGACCACTCAGCATAGACATTGTTATCTGTGACAAACATAATATACATCCTCTCCTCCGTGCCCCCACCCCAAACAACCACCCCCAAAAAATCAATGCCGGGTGGTGTGTAGCTAACAAGATTTTCAACGGTCCAGGAACTAGACAAATCCCTGTTTCACAGTAACCCAAATAGTTGTACTTCATAACAAAGTAAAACGACAAACTGAGTTTGTGTGCCGTCTTGATGTGCCACTACTTCATGATGTAGATGTGTTATGTGTTATTGATTTTGAAGTTTACCAGGTTTTAAGTAGTACTACCAGAACACGAAGCTTAGCTGCCCATTCCAGCCATAAAATTCAAAGGAAACCTACTATAAGAGATGACACCATTTTGAAAGCTTGGTTAGGGGTTTGCCTAAGGAGTATGCAAGTCACATTTCTGAACTCCAGATTGTGCAGAAAAATTATTGCACTGGAAGATAGTAAAAAGTGTAAAATGGGTTAAACCAGAGACACTGTGCAATCACATGGTATTATTTATGCACAAACAAAAGAATAGTTGATGGTCAGTGTCAACAGTGGAGATGTCGATCCCTTGTTAAATGATCTATCCCTTTTATAAATCAGCCCCTCAGGCCAAAATCAAAGACGTGAGATGGATCTTACATGGTGCCCTAAAGGTCAACAGACTCTGACTTTAATGGGCTAATGGAAACAGGAAGTTCCAGAGCCAAGAGCCTTCCTCTGAGGTTGCTGTACCTCCAGCCCCAGACACTGAAATCTAGAGATGGTCAGATAGAAAACCTCAGATGCCTTTAGTTGCAATAGCAGTACATGGTCAGAGAGGCAGACTCCCAGGTAACCAGGACCTAAACCATGAAGAGAGCAGTGGATCAGGGTCAACAACCTAAATTACACCCAGAAACAAGAAAGAAACCAGTACTGTTTCTCAGAAAATTGATTTAATATGGCATCTGTAGTTCTTCTAGGCAAACACACAGTAACATTCAGCTTTAGCTTCCAAGTGTCCCCCAAAGTTAATCCCATACGGAATGCATTTCAGTAATCCAGTCTGAAGGTCATAAGAGAATAAATAACTAATAAAGACACAGAAAGTACAGTCACAATCACCGTGAAAACAGGTGATTTGACTATAAAATGCATCTGACATTTCAGGGATTCAGAAGCATCGCTACATTGCAAACACCTTGATGAAAGGGTGTGTGAACCCATTCAATGCTGAGGAAAGACAAGAGGTGTATCATACCCTCAAGATGTTTCATCCAACCCACCACGACCACCTCCATCCTGTCAAGTCTGAGATTCAGTCAACATGCCCTCATAAAACTTACCATATCAGCCAGGAACGAGAAGAGAAAAGACACTACACTGCCCGTGTTCCCTGACAAAAAAACCAAACAAACCCCACAGTCAATAAAATGGCCTGGCTTCTGCATACTGGTGGTAGCACAGACCAGATCACTTCAGCAGGTGATTCCAGCAATGGAGTCCATGCTGATCATTTTAGGCTTGTTAGCAGTTTTTGATACCATTTATCTGCCTATGGACCCCCACAGAGCCTAATAAACTCCCCGAGGTGGGTATAGCATATATCCTCATTTACCCACAATCCTCTTCTGTGCAGGTTGCAGAGATCTATTTTGGCACACATCAACCCCTTGTTCTGGATGGATATGAGGCTACTGGAAGAGATAATAGCTCATTTTCTATCATGCTCAAGCCAAATCCCACACCAAAATAGCTTCGCCACGACGTTCTTAATAATCTTAACAACAAGTTCAAAGGCTGATAGAACAAGAATTCAGTTCTTGACCCACTTATTGAGATTGCCAATTAATGCCAAATGTAGTAGTGTTTTGGCTAAGTGAACACTTATCCATTTATTCATTTATAAGAAATAAATAATAAACATTTTCAGTAAGGATAGCTGTGTTATATTTTTAAGTGGGAAGTCAGAACTGAGTGAGAATAAAGATAAATTTAGACAAGCAGTGGTTGTTTAGCAGTACCATCGGTGTGCTTAATAAAACACAAGATGTGAAAGTGAATTCTCCTTTAAAATGCACTATTTTATATTTTTTACATTCATATAGCTCATGGGCAGACACAGGTCTACTCCCTGTATTTCAAAAAAATGACCAGTGCTATCTACTTTGTATTGAGAGAAATGTTAAAGTGGCAAACTGTGTTAAGATCACAGCTATCTCACATAATATGTCTGCAGTATGTTTTATCTTAACTATAAATGTCACACTTCATCATGCAGCTGTCAGCTTCTTTTAATGTACTAAACTCTATTTTGTATACAGAAAACCTAACATGATGTAACATAACAATTAAAAAAAAGGTTATCTTTGACACCATATTATCAGAGGTCCACCACTACCAAACAAAAGAAATCCAAGATCACAAGAGGAAGATGCATTCAAGAGGGAAAAAGTAGCAAATGTAGTTTTATCAGATACTCTGATTCTTTTTCAATACGATGCTTATATTATGCTGTGCTTCTCTTGAAAGTTAGCCATTTAATGCTAATGTTGTCCAGGTCTTTGCTTGCATAGTGCAGGGAAATATATTATAGATTTAAAAAAAAAAAAAACCTCAAGAAAAGAGTCAGCTAGATTTTAAAAGGCTGTATTCTCACATTTATAAACAAGTATTTAGGGCACTGACTTCCATAAACCTTGATATCCCACTGCAGTTTCAAGTGGATACAATCAATATTTTTCACTTTTTATCCTAAACTGACATGCAGCATTCCTGGAGACTGTAGAAGAAGTGCTGCTTTTCAAAGCAGAGATGGCTGCATTTCAATGGTGGGTGAAGCGATTTCTATATATTATAGAGAGATGCAATTCTCTACATAATTAACATTGAAGCTAGTCATCTATTAACACACCTGCTTTTGACCCACTAGCTTTATCAAAACTAAGGCAAACTGCCTGATATTTCACAGGACGCCATTTTTTCTTGAAAGCATCAGAAAAATCAGGTGTGTTTGGGAGATTAAGAGAGTTTAAAAAATGAGGAATTTTCCTTCTGGAACATTTTCCTAATTTTTGTTTGTTTTTATTAACTCCAAATATTTATTAATCGTTGATCTTGGTGGCGACAGGTGCCTTTCCGTAACAATAGTTATTTGGAGATGTTTTGGAGTAGGGACAAATTAACCGACCCCTGACCACACCCCTGAACTCCCCTGACCTCTATCCAACCCCCCGTCCCCTTACCACGCTGCCTGGAGCACCGGTGGCTGGCGGCGCTACAGCTGCACCGTGCAGAGCACCGGGTCAGGCCAGTCAGGTCTGCAACAGCAGCGTGCTGAGGCTGCAGGGAAGGGGCTGGGGGCTAGCCTCCCCGGCCAGGAGCTCAAGGACCGGGCAGGAGGGTTACACGGGCCGGATGTGGCCCGTGGGCCGTAGTTTGCCCACCTCTGTGCTAAACATTTGTATGCCCCTTCATGCTTCAGCCACCATTCCAGAGGACATGCTTCCATGCTGATGATGCTCGTTAAAAAAAAAAAAAGTGTTAATTAAATTTGTGACTGAACGCTTTGGGGGAGAATTGTACGTCTCCTGCTGTTTTACCCGCATTCTGCTATATATTTCATGTTATAGCAGTCTCGGATGACAATCCAGCACATGGTCGTTTTAAGAACATTTTCACAGACGATTTGACAAAACGCAAAGAAGGTACCAATGTGAGATTTCTAAAAATAGCTACAGCTCTCGACCCAAGGTTTAAGAATCTGAAGTCCCATCCAAAATCTAAGAGGGATGAGGTGTGGAGCATGCTTCAGAAGTCTTAAGAGCAACACTCCGATGCGGAAACTACAGACCCCAAACCACCAAAAAAGAAAATTCACCTTCTGCTGGTGGCATCTGACTCGGATGATAAAAACGAACATGAGTCGGTTCGCTCTGCTTTGGATCGTTATCGAGCAAAACCCGTCGACAGCATGGACGCATGTCCTCTGGAATGGTGGTTGAAGCATGAAGGGACATATGAATCTTTAGTGCATCTGGCACGTCAATATCTTGTGACGCCGACTACAACAGTGCTATGTGAACGCCTGTTCTCACTTTCAGGTGACTTTGTAAACAAGAAGCAGGCAGCATTGTCTCCTGCAAATGTAAACAAACTTGTTTGTCTGAGCGACTGGCTGAAGTAGGTCTGAGTGGACTTGTAGGCTCTAAAGTTTTACATTGTTTTATTTTTGAATGCAGTTATTTTTTGTACATAATTCTACATTTGTATCTTCAACTTTCATGATAAAGAGACTGTACTACAGTACTTGTATTAGGTCACTTGAAAAATACTATTTATTTTGGGGTTTTTTCAGTGCAAATACTTGTAATCAAAAATAAATATAAAGTGAGCACCATACACTCTGTATTGTGTTGTAACTGAAATCAATATATTTGAAAATGTAGAAAACATCCAAAGAGATTTAAATAAATTGTATTCTATTGTTTAACTGCATGATTAATTGTGATTAATGTTTTTAATCACTTGACGGCCTTAAAAACAACCTCATTCTGCCCCTGTATCTCTGTCCCCTGAAGAGCTGGAATCTGCGTTTTAAATACTGGCCCCACCGCAATCAGTGGAAGTTATACCTTGGCAAAGTATCCCATAATCAAACAACACACATTTTAATACCATCAGTGGCTCCAATGAGCTGAGTATGCACCTGGCCTACCTTATACTACAGTGGCATTTGCACTGTAGTAATCATTTTTACATCTCTAAAACAATCTACTTCTACTTAAAAGACCATGTGCCGTTACTGGAAGAGCACACTAAAAGTGACCACATTCTGGGCAAAATATAAATTATAGACACATACGTACATATATGCACGTGTGTGAGATGTGAGAAAGATGAGGGTTAGTTCATAGAAGAGTGCAAACATCCTGTTGTTCAGGCAAAGGTTTAGGCAATTTTCTGGATCTTGTTTGGCCCCAGAAGTCCACAAGACCCAACATATTCATGAGACACGTCAGCTCAGAGCCTTAACAGGGCTAGATAGAAGGCAGTGTGGTCAGATGGATAGTTAGATATCCAGTTCTTCGAACACATTCCAAACTCCACACCAGATAAGGTTAATCCAACATTACAACTAAGAAACCAAACAACCAAAAATAAAGAGTCACAGGTAAAAAGTGCTTTCTTCAGTCCATCTCCTCCCCTTGTACTTATGGGCCTCTTTTTATTACTGTACTGAATATTACATACAATACCAACTGAATTATATGAATAATAAACTATTACTTAGATTTCATACCTGCACTTCTTAGGTTAGGATCTAGGTCTGGCATCTCTTTAGAAGCTTCTGGACTAACACTGTAGATAGATGCTCCCGCTTCACTGACAATGCTACGAAACAGAATAGTTAAAAACAAAATCAACTTGAGATAGACAAGACTTCACTTCATTAAGAAGTGATTTTTTTTGTATTTTTAGAAATATTTAAAACTCATTTTTAAAACATTCTGGATGAACTGAAGGCTAATAAAAGTGAAGGACAAATATCATTGGCCACAGTGAGACAACAGTACAGATACTGTGAAAGCACCTCCAGTTCTGCAAGTGCGCCTACTCATTGCCTGGCCTGTAACACCTCTACTCTTTCAGTGGTGGGCCTCTGAGGACACACTGCCCATCACACCAACCTCTACAGAACTCTGATGTT
This sequence comes from Natator depressus, assembly GCF_965152275.1. Lineage (NCBI taxonomy): Eukaryota > Metazoa > Chordata > Testudines > Cheloniidae > Natator > Natator depressus. Next base: position 175,412,958 of record NC_134236.1, read on the forward strand.
GAAAAATGGGTGAGACATTATTCATTTGTGACCAATCAGAAAGTCAGATTTCCCCAAACAAAAAATACTAGCTGGTAATTTAGTTGGACTACTTATCTTCTGTACACACATTTAGAATACCATATATAACTAAGGCTGTGAGTCTTTCACAGAGGTCACGGAAGTCACGAATTCTGTGACTTTCTGGAACCTCCATGACTTCTGCAGCGGCCAGGGTGGCTGACCCCAGGGCCGCCCAAGCTGCTTGGGCGGTCCCGGGACCAGCCACACCAGCTGCTGTCGGGCAGCTTGAGGCAGCTGGAACCTGGGTGCTGCCCCAGAGCAGCAGTCCAGGAGCAGCGCCAGGGCCCTGGGCCGCCCCCAATCCCCAGGAGCAGCAGTGAGGCCCTGGACTACCACCTCCCCATGGAACAGCAGCGTCCGCCGGAGCATGTCCTTTCCCCCCGGCCCCGAGGAGCAGCAGCGTCTGCCGGAGCACTCCCCCCACCAGCACCTAGGATTTAGTTAGGGGTATTTATAGTACAAGTCATGGACAGGTTACGGGCCATGTCTTTTTATTGCCCGTGACCTGTCCATGATTTTTACTAAAAATAGCCGTGCCTAAATCATAGCCTTGTATATAACACAGATTCATCCAAAGTAAACTCCTTAGACTATTCAGTGCAACTGAACTTCTATATACTTTGAGATATACAAAGTTTAGTATACTACCAGTTTGTTGGCAACAAGAAGTAACTGTAAACTACAGTTGTCAATTGTCAGTCTAATTTAGTAACGATGATCAAAAACCGCTCCAAATTATATCACAATTTCAAATAATAAAAATAGCATCCCTGATTTCATCCAGGATAAACAATACAAATCAAATACATATAGAGTAATATATGCTCAGAAGTACGTTTAGGGTGAAATCTTGGCACCACTGTAAACTCCATTGACTTCAATGGGACCAGGATTTCATCCGTGATATTTAAGACACAGTACCAGTATATAATACTGTAACAAATTTTAGACATACTTTTACTATTCCATTTTGTTTTTTCACTGCTATCTCCTCCACAAGCTATCAGAGCCACACTTACAGAAGTAACGTTAAATTACTAATACCAAATTGCAAAGGCTAAGGGAAAGATCAGCACAGAAAGCACATAAAATACATTTCCATTCATTACTAAAAGATTTTGACAATATAAAGATACAAATCACAATGTTGCTGTGGACAGTAAGGTTTTCTCCCCTGTATAGATATACAGGACTGATAGAAAACTGTCACACTTTTGCTTTAATATTATCTATTCAAACAAAACTGGAACAGTGTAAAGTGTTTACTACACATGGGTCAGAACGTACAGTTGCTGGAGCCTCTAATAAATGGTTCATTTTTTTCAACAAACAGGTTGGATCTTACAAAAAAATACAGAGGACCAGATTCTGTACTCAGTTATACTAGTGTAAATCCAGGATGACTCTATTGACTTCGGATTTACTGATGTAACAGAGCAGAATTTGGCCATTGGTCTGAATAACGTAAGGAAAATGAAACCATTTACACATTTTTCTAAAGACTCACTACAGACTTTGCTTGAGTATGCACTGCATATGCAATGCAGCCCAGCTAACATCCATAATAGGGAACAACTGACAAAATCAGAGATACTAAATTCTGAGTAATGGTCACCTAATAAAAAAACTGTTGAAAAATGAAGACTTTGACAGAAGTCTTATCTAATTGACATTTCTGACTAACTGGTAGGCTCAAAAAACATACAATAGAATGTTAACAATTTAAACAATACACTTTAACTATAGCATCTAGCAAGCTCTCTTTCTTCGTGGGGAAAAAAAAAAAAAGGCTTCCCAAAAACCTCATACATCAACAGCTTTAAACTAACTTCTCTTCAGTTGCTGTTCTTTAACAGATCCAGAATAAAGCTTGTATATAATGTCTACATTTAATACATTCCTACGTACGTATCCCTAGACAAAACACACATTTTGCACACATTTTACCATGATGCACCATACAATAAGATTCATTACTGCACACAGTTTATTACCTGGTCTCTTTCAACATGCTGTACAGTGAAAGAACTAAAAGTGACTTGACTAGGAATTCAAGGACACTTAATGGTTTATTGATACACCTCAAAATGTTACTTTACTAGTCCAGGTGAGCTCACTGTGGTTCCAATGTGCACTTGGGAAAAAAATCACTCCTAGTTTTAAGTTAGATGGTTCAAAAATTCACAAACTAAAGAGTAAACAAAAGTAAAACTTAGGAAACAACTGAAAGAGCACGTTTGCTTTTCTGAAGCATAAGGAATTTTATACTCCATTCACAGAAAATTGAAATGTTGTCCTACAACATGTTTTTAATTAGAAAAAAAATGGAATGCACTCAGGTAAAGCACATATCATTTTTATGAGATTTGCATGCACAAAGATGTTTTCGTATGCATGCAGTGATCCCCATTGGGCACCCAGGGTCTGAGATTCCAAAGGCAGCTGAGCTTCCACCCAGCACAAAAACACCCCAGACAACTGGCATTCATAACTGAGACTGGAAAATCCAGACATAAAACAAATTATCCAGAAAAGCAATTCCAAAACATGATTGTAAAACCTTGATTGAGAATAGATGAACCAGACTTATTAGTACCTTTTTGGTTTTATTTTGTTTGGTTTTAGTTGAAGCAAAGTGGTCACCCAAGTGAGGCTGACATATACACTTTAATATACTTTATCTTGATCACAAAAGTACTATTATAGCAAGCAAAAGAGTTTTGTTTGGCTTTTTATCCCAGTTTAAGTTAATTGCTCTGCTGTCCAATAGCAAGTGTATATCTTTACATTCCTCAGAGCATCTAGGGTCAAATTCAGACCTGGCATAAGCAGGTATAATTCCTGGAGACTTCAGCAGGAATCATATTTGCTTACTCTCTGCTGAATTTGATCCATATTGTTTTTTAACTCTTATGTCCACCAGAGGAAGCTTATGTTTTACAAAATTTTTCAAGAAAAAAGGGGTAATTGGTAAAATTTTCAGAAGAGCCTAAATGCTACATAAGATGGACTTTAAAATCACTTTTAAAACAGGCCAATTTTTAAATTTTATTTTACCCATTATTAAAAGCTGCACTGTCGAATATTTGGGTTTGTTGGGGTTTTTTTAATTATTTTTTTAATATACATTTTTTATTTTTGTATTTTGCTTAAAAATAATGGACAAAACAACAGGATATCATTTTTTCCTGGGCATTTATGAATACCCACCACATTTTTGGACAGTAAAAAACAGCAACTATACAATTAATAGAAAATAATTACATATTGATAACTAATACATTGTAATAAATAATATATAAATAACAAACAATAGCCAAGGATACACAAAATACCCAGAGTGTGGAAAGTGGCAGGCCTTATATGTGCTATCACAATATACTGCTTCCTAATGGTTGCATCAACAAAAAGATGGCTAAAGTTTATAGAATATGCCTGCCCACTGGCCAATAATCCATCCTAGAGATGAAAAAGGGTTGTTTTTCCATATCCCTACTCAACTTTTTAAAGTTACTAAATATACACATCTGCAGCTCACTTGGACACAAATTACCCACTACATAATCCTTCACATTATGTTTATTAACTACACCACTATTATTGCTTATTGCTTAGTACATAAAGCCTTGTGTGGTGTGCAGGTCTCATTTGTGGTATTAAAAAAGATGCATTTTAAATGTTAAAACCAGGATTGCTCTTTAAATGCATTGCACTAGCACCACCTAGTGGTGTTCTATTTCTTTTGTTGGAGACATTGCTTACTACATTCTAAATAAATGGGAAAGCCTATCTAACTCTGGCAGACATAATTGTACTGGTCACTTTCACAAAAATGATGGACACATTTCACTTAGAGGTCTAATAAAAATATTCTATTACAATACTCACATTTTCTCTTCTTGTTAATTTTCAAGGAAATAAAAGGAATAGGGGGAAGTTAGCACATATGAATCCAAAGTTAAATTTGCTCCAAACTCAAAATTATTTTATCATATAGCTCTTCTACATAATTACTACTTCACCCATGTTTGTGCATATAGACAGTAAAGTTTTCAAAAGCACTTAAGTGATGTAGATGGCTAAATCTCATTGAAAGGCAATAGGACTTAGGCACTTTTCAAAATTTTACCCAATATGCTTAACCGTCCATACCATACATGTCAAAATAATACCAATTTTTGTCAATTCTAAAAGTATAAATACAGATATGTATCACTTTATAATACTTCCACAAATCTCAATTACATTTATTAACACTGTATTACACTCTAGTCTTTTGCCTAAGATCAAATGCAATACTGGATTCATAATCTATAAAATAGGGGGGACATCTGTATATTCAGCCTCAAAGAAGGATTTTCCCATCCTAATTGCAACGATCGTCTCTCACTGATGTGGCAGAGCTTCTGTGCATAAATACAATTCCTTGTATTTGCCTTATAAAAATATTACTACTTATAAAACAATAATGGGACAAAGACTGCCAGAATCAATAAGATGCCTTTATACATTTGAAATCCTTGCCCCAATGTAGTCAATAGGAGTTTTGCCATTGAGTAAAAATGATGCGGTCACAAAACAATGTTTTGATGCTGAAGGTTGCATAATTTAATTTTTAAAATCAAAAAGTATAATGATTAATTATTACACTTATGAGACTGTCTGGGAAACTATTAAACTATCACATAAGTTCTTCATTTATCTTCTGGCAGCAGCAGCAGGCGAGACCTCTGCAAAGAGCTGGAAACCACATTGATTGAGTAATGTTACTAGCTAAGAGAAGTGGTTTAAATATTATACAGGACACAAAAATAATGGAACTCCAGGAATGGAAAATCCAGAAAGGATAGAAGCAGACTGTTAGGTCAGATAGACTGTGAAATTAAATTCAAATAATAAATTCACTGTCTCTCAGGCCAGTGATATTGCCCAAGCAGAAAAGAAAAATGAAGACGTGTTGTGCAAGAAAAATCTATTAATATGTGTTTGTTGAATAATACAAAGACAAGTGTAATTTAGCCTGGAAACATACAAAATTTTAGGTCTGGGCTTCAATCAAACTAAAATATCAAATTATTATTCAGCATTTTAATAGTGTGTAGATTTAGGACATTTCAGCATCATGAATATTTTAAAGCCTGCATTTATCTTGTTTTATAGAAGAAAAGGTTTTCATCCAGCTTTTACTGTTAAATTTGAAACTACATGCTGTTTATTTTTCATTCTGTTTTCATTAACTGTTACATACTGCACAGCAAAAGATTGCTTATATTAAATCTTTCTTTTTTTTGTGCTGCATTAGAAGGTCACTTGTCAGGCCAAAGTCACAGTCCAAATCCTGTCCTCAGTCAGACCTCTACAATCCCACTGACATCTGGTGCAACATCTTGAATATGTATGGGTAGTATGCAAGGGTGATATGTGCCCTCCTTTAAGAGAATATAAAAAAGGAAGTGATGATGTGATCACTTCCTGATCCGCTTCAGCAGGTACTTCCCTTAGCCAAAAATAACACATGCAGGGAAATAAATATACAAACAAGAAAACAGAGCCAGATTATGAGTTCCTCATATGAGAATCCTTGAGTACAGGTGGGAGGAGAGATGCAGCAGCATCCATATACAGCACTAGAATGAGAGAATGGAGAACAGAGTATATTATAATTCAACAGAAATAAAAATGTAGAAAAAGAAATAGTAATAAACTTGCATCACACACTGAAGGCTAAATTTGGAAACAGACCTCAAGACAATCTATAGCTTAGCATCATCAAATGTGACTGTTGATACAGATATCTAAAAACAAGTTAGCTAACTATGATCAGATAATCTGACATCTAAATGTGTGCAAAAATGCAGGAGAAATTATTTGCACAAGCAAAATTACATCTGCAAAATAAATGAGACAAAGTAATAAATATTAACAAAAAGAAAAGGAGTACTTGTGGCACATTAGAGACTAACCAATTTATTTGAGCATAAGCTTTCGTGAGCTACAGCTCACTTCATCAGATGCATCCGATGAAGTGAGCTGTAGCTCACGAAAGCTTATGCTCAAAAAATTGGTTAGTCTCTAAGGTGCCACAAAGTACTCCTTTTCTTTTTGCAAATACAGACTAACACGGCTGCTACTCTGAAACCTGTAATAAATATTAGTCTTTTAAATTAAGATTCTTTTTGCTATGTATTTGTGTCCAGCAGCTTCAAAACACACATAAATAACATGCAGTAAGAATCCTCAGATACCTCAGCTCAGTTAAGCTACAAACAGCCATAAAAAAAACCCCTTGACTGACCAAACTCTTCATTTAACTCATTGTCAGAGCAGGCACAGTACCTGAAATTCTCCTCACAATAATTATAATTCAAAGTGATGCATTAACTTGTAAGTATTTGTATCCATCTATGTATTCACTAGCACCATTACAGGAAAAATTTACTGTAAAAGGTAGCATTCGACTCAACAGATGTGATTTAGATCATTCATTGTCAATATAAAGAATGCAAGCAACAACAGATGTGCAAAACCTGCAGGATGGAGAAATGACGCATCACCTATCATTATTACGAGGGAAACTGACCAATCAGTGTTCAAACACTTCAACAACAACCACCACAGTCTATCAGATTGGAAAGTTATCAGAATCAAACAAGTGTCAAGGACTGAATGATCTGATGAAAGATAATGTATCGATATGCTTTCTTAAATCCACCAGAAGGTAACCTGAGGGTAAAGCCCCACTACACCAAATAGAATTCTTTGAACGTCCCATGAACATGTACGGATTCACTTTACTTCTTTGGAAAATACAGCTGCAGCATCCTTGGCCTCAGAGCCAGAAAGGATTATCATTTACCACCTGGAAGAATCGTAAATTGAAACACAGTGCAGATTTAATTCTTTGGTGGAGCTCTGTTAACTGGTTATTATCTTGATCTCTACATATCTACAGACAGTTCTTTCCTCACGTCATTTGTCAGTTTATATTCCAAATACTAAAAATTATACTATGGTGTGTTTAAACACAAGTCTGATTTTACAGAACCATCCACTATAACGATTCTTAAAAATTACTCTGACCATTTTGAGATTATTTGTACATATATTGGCTTGGGTTCTGGGTATAACATATAGGGCTACATTAATATTATTAGGTATCTTTTGCCATAATTTTGGGGCTAATGGTTTCTCTATTCTTCCCCTTATAGCAAAAGATCATCAGAAGTTAGGTATTTTAAGTAATGTTAATATTTTTAGTCTTTGCTGCAAGATACTTTAGCCACCTGATACCACACTGCAGGAAGTTGTCACGGAGTCACCTGGTGATGCTCTGGAACTACTCCCTACGAAGCCAGTCAGGACTGTGGGGAAGCCTCCTCTCTGTGAGCATACTATCTCCTGGGCAAGAAGCTTACCCAGTTTCGACCTTCCTGGATCTGACCTTGGAGCATTTAGCATCCCCTGCCCCACCGTGAGCTTCCCACAGCGAGTCCGCACAGGTGGGGCTCCTGGGGAAGCCAGAGGGTCCTGCACCCCGATTCCGCAGTCAGACGTGATTCTCAGCCAGCCAGTAAAACAGAAGGTTTATTAGACGACCGGAACATTGTCTAAAATGGAGCTTGTAGGTACAGAGACCAGGACCCCTCAGTCAGGTCCATCTTCGGGGAGGGCAGGGAGGCTAGAGCCCCATCTGGCCCTCCCTCCATTTCCCCATGGGGGGCAGAGAGGCCAGAGCCCCAACTGGCCCTCCCTCCATTTCCCCAGCCAGCTCTAAACTGAAACACTCTCTCCAGCAGTCTCCCCCCAGCTCCTCCTCCAGCCTTTGTCTCTTTTCCCGGCCAGGAGGTCACCTGATCTCTTTGCTCCTCAACACCTTCAGTTGGCACCTTTGCAGAGGAGGGGCCCAGGCCATCAGTTGCCAGTAGACAAGGTGTTGGCCATTTTCTGTGCAGACCCCTGCACACACCTGCCCTCTAGGGCTCTGCAACAATCGTACACCCTTATCCCACCACCTAGATACTTAAGAACTGCATAGGGGAAACTGAGTCATCCACACAGTATTCAGAGAAAACATTAAGAACATTCCCACTTCGTCACAGAAGTTATCTAGCTCACCTAATCAGTGTATAATGTTACAATTGTTAATAAAGAGTGATCTCAGACAGACTTTCTAAAAGCTGCAAAAATAAATCTTTCAAGCTAATGAAGGGCATGATCCTGAAAAATACAAATCCTGGACTGTCCCTATGTGCCCACACATTGAAGTCAACAGGGCTCTGCTCAGATACAGAGGTCTAAGTTTTCTCAAATTGCAAGACTGTGGCCGAATACTATTTTTGTAAAATAAATTCACAGTTCAAATATATATTCACTGCCACTTCTAAAACTCAATTTTACCATTCTTTGTTTTGTACAGTAATGAAGCAACTATAAACTTTCATCTTATTGTTACAACTTGTTAACTGGAAGGTCCTAAATAATCAATATTGTCACCCTCACACACCCCTCACTTTTTTTTTTGCAAATTCCAACAGTCTTTTTAAACGTTACAGGTTTAATGATTGTGTGTATTTTCCTTTTAAAGAGCAAAAGCATTCATGTGTTGCACATAAAGAGCCGAGATTCTGGCCTCCTTTACAAACATGCAAACTTGCAGAGATTCCAGTGAAGTAACTCGAATTAGTCTGAATTACTGCCAATGTAACAGAGCAGGATATGGCCCAGAGTGTTCGCCTTTTGTAAAAATGTCATTTAATCAAGTTAAGGCCAAAATGGACTACCCCTGCATTGTTTGCAAATCTAAATCATTCCCTGGCTTTACAGAAAGCTTTGGGTGCACAAGTAATGCCTGAGTGGTCCCTCCGTCATAACCTACATTTTCTAGTCAAAATTATTTCAGCAATTTCAGGTCTGCATCATCTTCATGTACAAATGGAATGTGCATGCACATGCTGCTATATCTAATGTCTGCCTCCCTCCTTAGTTGACCTTGCTTGTCTTAGACTGCTAGAGCACTTCATCTCCTGACAAAGTCAACGTGCCACTCCATTAACTGGCAGAGGCTGCAGTCAGTACAATGCACTCATCAGGCTCCCTTCTCAGGCTCTAGAGACTGCAGACATATGACCTTCATCTGACATGCTCAACCTCCTTTGGCTAGGGGTTGGGAACTGAAGTCTCTGTCTACTCTTCAGAACGCTAAACTTGCTAATGTTTTTCTAAATGTACCTCTGCCCTTGTGATAACTGCTTTCAGACACTCAAGTTTGTGTTGTAATTTTAAAAGCATATTTGAAACAGAGAGCAAAATGTTTTAAAATAACCCCCTGTCGCTCGCTCACTCACTCACTCCTTTTAATGCTTGAAAATAAACAGCCCTCCCTATGAGGAGAAGGCACTTTCAGGCTACTCCAATATTTTCTTCATCCAGATTTAAATCTGCAGCTTGAGATCGATCAACATCTTTGAACATTCTATATATTAAACCCTGTAAATATTAATAAATATACTAAATATATTAACAAATATAATAAAAAAATTATGCTGCATTAGAGAAAAGAATGCTACAGTTTCAAAATATATTCATTCTGCATGCCTACGAAGAGACGACTGATTTCAATGAATTCCTTGATAAATGTTATCAACAAGTTTTAACAGGAAAATAGAGAGAATTTGAAAGCTGATCAATTCTTGCTTGATATGTTTATGAATTCTCCTAAAACAGCATGTAAATGGAAGCTTTCACTACAAACAGAAGCATCATGGTAGATATAAAGTAAAGTAAATTATCTGAGCCCAGAATACGCAAGAAAAAAAAAAAACATGCCAGCCTCTCTTTCACATAAACAATTAGTTATTGAGAAAGGTGGGGAAAGCACAACATCTACACAACACCCACCTGGCATTAAGTCATATGAACAATTTAAAACTGAATTACTCAAAACACAGTTACTCAAAATCAATATAATTTTACTATTTAGCCATCTAATTTTGAAACAAACATGCCCTTTCAAATAAAGGCAACTTCTTTTGAATTTCCTCTTGAAAACAGAGTTAACATCTGGCAAACAAAATAAGTGTACTATTATATGCAACACACACACACACACACACACACACACACACACACACTGAACTCCAGGTCAGGCTGGTGACATACTGGAGAGACAACCTGTCTTTCTAGAGCCTAATTCAACCCAAGCATAGGGGGGGCCCAGAAGCCAATGGAGTGGGGCTTGTTTACACCAGGACTGAATTTGGTAGTTAAACCCGAATATGAATTTGGATCAAATCCTCAAATCACTTGAGGTGGCAAATCTAAAAATAACATTCAGTCGGAGAGTATGTCTGTCTTGCAGTTTTCTGACATCCTTGTTAAGGGGTTTTTAAGCTATGACCTGCTACAGCACTTGGATGTGCATATATAGAATGAGTGGAAGCATTACGCTTAAAGGAATTTCAAATTGAGGTGTGTATAATTTATGCCTAATTTTATTTATTTTGTTAATCTTGGGACCTTTTAGAATAACTCAGACCTCAAATATTGGAGATATTTAAGAATTTTCTCACATTCTTTAATGTTGTTGAAATATTTACAATAAATTAAGAGGAAACCAAGAAAGTCAGGAGGAGTTCAGCTACAAAGGTTTGCAGTCAAACCTCTGTGCGTGCATGACATACAGATACTGCAAAATTAGCATCCCACAAAATGCAATTAGTGAAATAATTCTCTTAAAAGGGTGCCTCCATTCCCCTCCAAATTGGCAGGATGACATTAAAACATTTTTTGAAAAGCACATCATTTCAGACTCTTGCTGGCCTGCACCTGAGAGTGAAGCCAAAATGTTGATTTTGCATTCTGAGAGCACCCTGTAAGTACTTAAATGTAATAAAAAAAGATATTTTAAGTATTTGAGCAATTTTGTTCTGAGATATGCAACCTGATCTCTTCTTTGTTAATACAGAATGGGTTTCAACAACATGGGTGACACTTTTGACACCTGCATTAGCAAACAGGTTTTCCTAAAACAACACATGAAAGTTTGGAGAATATAGCACACCTCTGCTAAACTTCTGATTTTGAGGAATTTGAAAGTTTCCTAGATAAAAATCTTTCAGTGGTTACTTTACAAAACAAAGTAACTAGTTCCGGATTTTCTCATCTTATTTTTTTCAATTAGCATTCCTATTTGAAAAACAGTGCAAGAATTTTTTGCACAATACTAAAAACAGCAAGTGAGAAGGTTGTATGAAAAGGTTTTATTTACTACCATCAGAACTAAATAGATTAAATAAATATTCCTTAATATTAGAGTTAAATAAGATTATTAATTCCTTCCCACTTTGATGTAAGGCTAAGAATCCATAATTTAGGTAAGACCTCTAGCTTATTAAACTAATGTAGCAAACTGTAAAATTATGACACTGGAATCCTCTATTCATTCATCTATGAACCATGCCCTCAGCACATTCCTGTAAAGAGAAGAACGATCAGATATCTGTCTTCATCTTGTCTGAAAACGATGACATTTTTCAGTACGAAAAGGGTCCAAATGGCAGGTGTCAAAGAGTTTTAGCTTCACACGTGGTGCTAGGAGGCAGAAAAAACAACAGCAGCGTGTGGCCATGTCAGAGCTACACAGTAGCTGCTGTACGAGTGCATATCTGAAAAGAGCAAACCTCATAGTCTGTTAAATCAATCTAGTGCCAGATGCTGTTATCAGAACAAAGCTGGTGCTATGGATTCACCCCAGGAGAAATAAACATCCCAAGTCAGTAGCGAAAAGCGAAGACCTAGTATGGCACCTCTCGAGCCTAAAGGTGACAGTTACCTGCATGTGCCCTTATTGTTTTTTATTGACAGTTTGTGAAAACAGGTTCTGTCATCGCTCATAAGGCAGTTTGACTTGAAGCACCTCTCTCTGTTGCAAATACTTATATAACTATGAGCTTTCATATCTAAATTCTACCTTCAAGTTAATCATCCAACTAAAGCCATACATCTATTTGGCTTTTACTTTCACAGTTAAATACTGTAATAAAGCAGAATTTTAGAGATGGAATTTTAGCCATTTTTCTTTCAATCCCCTCCACTTATTTTGCCTAGGCACTGGAAAGGTAACATGGGATAATACTATCATACACTTCCTTACCGAAACAAGGTAGGTAAGTAAAGAATGGAATCAGAGCAAAGTTTCAATGTTAACTTTTAACTTCTTCAGCTTTGTAAATTTAATTCAGCATTAGCCATTAAAATACACAATAGGTCCTTAAAAAAAAAAAAAAGCCCCTTCCAAACAGTATGTATGAACATTCACAAAATAGAACATGTATTCACACATTTAAAAGTGCTCTGAAAAAATTACTGATTAATAGTCATTTAATATTATTCAGCAATTTTAACTGGAAGAGAGCAAGAGAGATACTCAAAGGGCCTCAGGGTTGATGTTATGAATAAAGGCCTGAAAATTCAGTACAAATTGGTTGAAACTATCATAAAGAACAAAATTGTCAGACACATAGATGAACATAATTTGTTGGGAAATAGTCAACATGGTTTTTGTAAAGGGAAATCATGCCTCACCAATCTACTAGAATTCTTTGAGGGGGTCAACAAGCATGCGGACAAAGGAGATCCAGTGGATATGATGTATTTAGCTTTTCAGAAAGCCTTTGACAAGGTCCCTCACCAAAGGCTCTTAAACAAAATAAGAACTCATGGGATAAGAGGGAAGGTTCTCTCATGGATTGGTAACTGGTTAAGTGATAGGAAACAAAGGGTAGGAATAAATGGTCAGTTTTCAGAATGGAGAGAGGTAAATAGTGGTGTCCCCCAGGGATCTGTACTGGGCCCAGTCCTATTTAGCATATTCATACACGATCTGGAAAAAGGGGTAAACAGTGATGTGGCAAAATTTGCAGATGATACAAAACTACTCAAGATAGTTAAGTCCCAGGCAGACTACGAAGAGCTACAAAAGGATCTCACAAAACTGGGTGACTGGGCAACAAAATGGCAGATGAAATTTAATGGTGATAAATGCAAAGTAATGCACATTGGAAAACGTAATTCTAACTATACATACACAATGATGGGGTCTAAATTAGCTGTTACCACTCAAGAAAGAGATCTTGGAGTCACTGTGAATAGTTCTTTGAAATCATCCATTCAATGTGCAGCGGCAGTCAAAAAAGTGAACAGAATGTTGGAAATCATCAAGAAAGGGATAGATAATAAGACAGAAAATACCATATTGCCTCTATATAAATCCATGGTACACCCACACCTTGAATACTGGGTGCAGATGTGGTCACCCCATCTCAAAAAATATATACTTGGAAAAGGTTCAGAAAAGGGCAACAAAAATTATTAGGGGTATAGAACGGCTTCCGTATGAAGAGAGATTAATAAGACTGGGACTTCTCAGCTTGGAAAAGAGGCGACTAAGGGAGGGGGATATGATAGAGGTCTATAAAACCATGAGTGATATAGAGGAAGTAAATAAGGAAGTGTTATTTACTCCTTCTCATAATACAAGGACAAGGGGCCACCAAATGAAATTAATAGGTAGCAGGTTTAAAACAAACACAAGGAAGTATTTTTTCACGAAATGTACTGTCAACCTCTGGAACTCCTTGCCAGAGGGTGTTGTGAAGGCCAGTACTATAGCGGAGTTCAAAAGGGAGCTAGATAGATTCAGGGAGGATAGGTCCATCAATGGCTATTAGCCAGGATGGGCAGGAATGGTGTCCTTAGCCTCTGTTTGCCAGAAGCTGAGATTGGGTGACAGGGTATAGATCACTTGATGATAACCTGTCTGTTCATTCCCTTTGGAGCATCTGCCATTGGCCACTGTCAGAGGACAGGATACTGGGCTTGATGGACCTTTGGTCTGACCAAGTATGGCCGTTCTTATGTTAATTCCATTTCAAAACATGACACCTCCAAAGCCTGATATACCTTGTATTAATTTTACAATTCAAGGCCCTGATCCTGCAAAACCTTCACACATGCTTAGCTTCATGCAACTGAATAGTCCCAATGACTTCACTAGGACAATTTGTGTTTGACAAGGGAAACACATTCACAGGTATTTTCAGGATCAGGGCCCTAACACGATTCCATCTAGATTCCCATATCATAAAAGCTACCCAACCAGTTAGAATATTGACAGTCTCTGGTCAAGAGAAGACAAGCACCAGGGGAACGCAGTGTGTTAATGGTCAGATTTAATATTTATTTATAGAGGGGCTTTTTTTAAAAAAATGCACTTATCCATATTCTAAACACATCAAACATAATCAGTTAATCTAAAAAGAAATTAACCAAAAAATTATTAGATTCTGCCTTTCAGTTAATCAATTTACCTAATGAGTCTATCAAAACCCTTCCAGACTAAGGAATCCCATCCCTATGCCCATCACTGTTCTTCCCCGTTCACAAAAACCTGGGACAGAAGATGGGCCTTGTAGAAGTCAACAGAACAAGAGAGGCAAGTTTCAGAGCAGAAGACCTATCACTAACCACGTCCTGCCAGCAGCTCTTTCTCAATTAAACCAGGGGGATCCCAGCCCAAGCACCATCAGCTACGGTGACATCAACTGGAGTGGTATCACACATAGAGAGAGAGTTGCTCTCTCAAATAGCTAGCCGCAAACCATCCTGGGCCAACCCTGAATGACAAATGGCAAGTATATTCTTACACTTCAGGAACAGGAAAGGAACCTGTGTTAACTTGACTGTTTTTTTTACTATTGCTGTTGGAGAGAGTTGTCCATTACAAATGGCCTTGCAGCAGCATAACTCACTTCCGTGCAATACTGTACGGCTCGACCCCTGCAAATCTTCCCTGGCATAAACAGCCGTTACTCAAGTGAGCGGCTGTACTGAATAGTCCTTACTCATGCAAATAACCGTAATTTATGAACAAGTCAGAAAAAAAACTGGATTATTGCAAACATACCCACTGGTTCCCATCTGATATGATCGGTAACAGCTCAAGGGGAAATGAAAAAATCTTGCCCATAAGAAGTAGTTTGTGTGCTGCAGTCAACTCTTCCCAGTTTCCCCTACCCAAGAACAGAGGCAACCCTGGTGTCCCCTTGTCCCTTCTCTACTCAGAAATATGCCTGCTAGGGGCATGAAGAGTGTCGTACCAATAAATTAAAAACCAGCAGGATCTTATTAAAGGGAAAAAGGCAAAATACCACATTTATTGTGAATACAGAAAGAATCATAGTCTACAGCTGTAACATTCCATTCAATCTCATCTTTATTCACTCATTCATTCATACACACACACACAGGTTCTGCAAGGTTGTTATCATAGTAAGCAGTTAGTTATAGCTATAACATTCCATTCAATCTCATATTTCTTCACACATTCATTCATATACACACACACACACACACACACACACAGGTTCTGCAAGGTTGTTATCATAGTTACCAGCCTTAGAGTTGCTCATGCCAAGCCACTGGCCAGGTGGCCTGGACATGAGGAGGGAGCAGGGCCTTGTCAGATGCTCATCTGATGCTCCTGGAAGTTGGTTTGCAGAATCAGACCCCAAAGTTCTCACTTTTTAGAGTCTCTTTTTATAGGAATTTCTTCCTAGGCCAGTCTGTGGGAATTGCTTCATCATGCTGTTGCTGAATCAATCAGCAGATGGCACATTCCTGACGGCTCCGTGCTGCTAGATGTTATCTTGTTCTTTGGTTCTCCCATTCTTGAGGCTGTTGGGTGGATTCCAGTCTGCCCTCCGGGGGTCCTCTGGTTATTTCCACTTGACGCCTTCTTCAGCCGATGGACACTGGATTCTTAGGCTGGCACCTCCCTGATCATTCAGTTATTATCCACACCAAGCATCCATCCACATACATCCTCTATCTCTATTTTAATCACAATTGTTAATACAACAAAAGGGCGGGGAGTCTCTGGGTGCTGTTTCTGTTGTTAGAGTATTGCTTTGAGTCTCTGTGAATTGCTTTGAGAACAGATTCTGTCTTAGAATGTACTAACACAATTAGCAGCTTGCAAGTTTCACACATAGAGGGAGAGAAACAGTACCAAAACCCAAGAGACCTCTTAATTAGTAATACCCTGGAATTTAAACTATGGGGAATCAAACTCATTTGTGATTTTAATACAGAACTTCTTTAATATGATCCAACAAGAGCAGGGTAACTATTTAAAATTTAATAGGCCTACTTGCATTAGCAAGGACTTTCAGATTAGAGCCTGTATTCTGTATAGCATCCTTCCTGCAAAAGGTACGTGTAAGAATTCAAGTTTGAAATCCTTCACTCACATGCCAGATAGCATTTGGATATGTTGCACTGGTAACTTTTAAAACTTTCTTTCTAAGTCTCCACTGCCATTATTAGTCATGATTTTCTCGTGGGGCTCTATATCCTTGCTGCCTGGCATAAGACGCATATAGTTCCTATAGCAATAAAAATTAAATAAATAAATAAATAAAATAAAGTCCAGAAGAGAATTAGAGCGAGGGGCCAGATGGAGCCTTGAGCACTCAAACAGCATAAAGTAAAGTAGATGTAGCCCATGCTGGCCTTTCCATATGTTCAGGAAGAAAAAGAAGCCTGCCCAAAAACCTCTTCATTTTGATATGTTGTACAAGACATCCATCTTTGTTTATTTAGAATAAGAGCTGGGTCCTCAACTAATTAATCTGTTAATGCATTTCACAGAGGAACTCAAATTCAGTCAGATCCAACCGTGCATTCAACCAGTGTTGTATACAGGGAGTGAACTTATCCAGACAAGCTGTAAGAATATGCTTTTTAGTTGCAACAGGTGCCCTGAGGAACTGTTTTTGTTTGGAGGCCGGATAATTCAGATAGGATGAATGTAGTGGCTAAAATGTACCTACTTATACTGGACAAGAGGTTGGTGCTTAATGTCATGTTAATTCTCATGAAGACTTAGTCCACTGAGTGCAGCAATAACTGGACAAGACCACAACATATGGATCAATGTGCCTCTTGGGGAGTTGCACCTCCAGCAATTGTCATTTTCTTTAACACTCATGCTAAATATTCTGGAAGGAGCCCAACAAGGATTTTGGTGTGGATTCTATAGCCTTGATTCTTAAGAAATACTGCCCTGAAGCTTTGCTTTTCTGATTCAGGCTTTATACTACTTTTTTACAATAATTTGATCTCATGATGGTATCCAGCCAGATCTCCTTATCTTTTTGCCTTATTTAATATATAAAATACCAGAGGATACTTTCTAGTGTTTTTTCTGTGGAGTATCTGGGACTTTCCACAAAGGGAAACCCATAGCAGTTTTAAGAGTCTTGCAGGAGATCACAGAGTTTAGGGCTTCTCCATGATCTTTAGTTGAATGGAAGATAATATAGAGAAACTGGGAAATCTTCTTTGGGTCATGGGTAGGAGGAAAAGCTTATAGAACATGGTAAAAGGTGTGGTTAATTTTTCTAGTGCTGATCTTGATATCTCTTGCCTCTCTTATAGGTAGGATACATCTGGAAAATTCTTCCTTTTCCATTTCATAGGTTAACCATCTCCTGCTTTTATCCTCTGACTCAAAATACTTCTGATAAAGGCTGAATAAAGCAAATAGTCCTGTGTGGAAACTTTATTAAATTCACACATTGGTATCCTCTCTGAGTGACTGCCTCAATGTCATTGCTAATAATCAGATATTGCTCCCTGTTCTTAATCTCAGTTTGAAGTCTAAATTTCCTGGGCTTCATTTAATATAAAAAAATTAGAAGAAGAGGGCAGACTAACCACTCTGACATGGCTTTTAGGGCCTCCTACACTGTGGATTTGTGGATATTCCATGTTTATATTGCTCAGCATAAAAATGTATCCCATTTTGTCTGTCAAGTGAATTGCTGCTGTTTATTGGAAATAAGTGATGTGATGAGGCACCAGCTAGTGTTTCTCAGAGGTGAAGCACATAAATCAATTAAGAGAATAAAGCATCATGGGATAAAAAAGATTTTACCTACAGCAGAGAAAATTGCCAGGTATAATTTACTAAACAGCGAGAAATTAACAGGATGTAAGTCAAGAGCCAGGTGTTACATGAAAACAAAAAAAAGGGAACAATCCAGTATATATGTTTAGTGTTCAGTATGATGGCAAAATGATGAGCAGCATCAGGCTCAGAATTTCAAGTTACATTCACATCAATTTAGAATATTGCATTTTAAAGTTCAAGCATGTACACAAAGCTGAAGTAACAGCCAAATCACCACAACCTCCAAAGCAAAATTCTGACTGATGAGTTTAAGGATTAAATATATTTTTTCCTAACTTACTTTTCTGAGGAATGCATCGAGACTTACTTAGATGTCTGTAGAGCCACAGATACAGATTTGGTGCTTTACTCTTAAATTATAATTTTTTCTACTTTTAGGCCTCCAGGCTTCTTTCATGTCTTCTCTAGTGCTCCTCACTGTCATTGTTTTAAATATTGTTTTTTGCTGATATCATGCACATCTGCTGGGTGTCTGCAGTAACAGATGCTGATCTGAATCCAATACATCTCCATACAAAAGTCGGCTACATATCAAGCAACCTAACTCTTACCATTGTTTCATCCTCCCACCATATAAAACAAAGGATAAATTCTTATTTTGAGTTATATACAGAAGTGCACACAAACAGAATCTATGCACAGTGAACTTTCATTAAGTCAATATTTCTCTAAAAATATCAGCAGTAAAAAAAAAATAAAAATCTGACACCAATTATTTTTGTAAATTGCAGAAGTTTTGCTAAAAAAGCAACCAGAAGGGAAAAAAATAGATAACTCTTAAAAAAAACTGGATTTAATTAGTAAAATTGCCTGGATTTAATGAGTTTAAAAAAAAAATAATTTGTTCCTTAAGATTTCGGGGAATCCACATTGTAGGCTTTCCCTGAATTATATCGCTACAATTGGCATAAACGTAGGCTGAAAGAGATTTAAACACCTATTTTCATCCCTTAATAAACTCTCTTAAAAATGTTTCTGGAGTGAAATCTACCATCATAAAGCTATGCTTAGTTCCTAGGCTTTGTTTAAGTGTGTATGTGGGTGGTTTTTTAAGTGTAAGTTAACCATTTTTGAGTTATGCAAATATGAAGAAATATAGGAAATCCATTACAAAATTGAAGTGTTTTTTTGTCTTCAGATAATACAAAACACAGCCTGATTTTGAAAAGAAACCTCAATTTTTACACCACAGTTTGTGAAAGATATTGGCCAGTGTGTTTTATAGCACACAGACGTCTAATTACCCTTTGGGGCCTGCAAATACAGTAGATAGGCTTCTAAGTGTTGTAAAATGCACCAGCACTTATTTGCAGATACAAAGCCAGAAGGTGAGTGACGGTTTTTAATCACAGCCGTATATAGCTTTTGTTTTTTTAAATATGCCTTTGATGTGTTTCAAGGCATTTGGTTCACAATTAAAAGGAGTTACCCATTATTTAAAATGAAAGCAGCAATGAAAACAAAGTGCTATGAACCAGTCTTTTTCAAGCATGACAAAGGCACGCACCCTCACTGAGGAATAAGTCCATGCAAAGAATGAAGTTTATAACTCATTTTTAACTGGAAAGCAAAAAAACCGACAACCACACTTCAAAAAAAGTTACAGGACACATACCCACTCCTACCACTCACCCACTCAGTGGGGGGTCCACATCTGGGGGAGTGGAGCTCAGTGGGGATCCAGGTGCAGCTGGTTGGGGCTCAATAGGGTGGGGATCCGGTGGCTCGTCAGGGTGGTCCAGGTGCAGGGGGAGTGGGGCTCATCGGGAGGGTCTGGGTATGAGGGGGTTTGTATGCACAGGGGTTGGGCGGAAGGGGGAGCAGCTCCCTGTACAGGGATCCCTCCCCCTGCAGCTGATGAGCGATGGGTGCAGGAAGTGGCAGCGGGGAGGGGGAGAAGAGGAGTTTGCAGAGCTTCCTGTAGCCGGGGGGGAAATCTGGGAGCGGGTCTGACCTGGGTCCAGATGCCATGCATGGGAAGAGGAAGTCCCAGCCTCCCCAGCCCAGCTGTGACTAGCAGCTGAGCCCAGCGCAGGGCAGGAGCCACCATCCAGGTCTTCCCCAGTCCTGCCTCCTACCCCCCAGTGATTTACCTGTCTGCCGGTTGCTTTGGGCACCTGAAACATACTGCTGGGAAGGGTTGCACGACTGCTCTTGTGACTTCCCTTTGCTTTATCATCAGAAAGTAATTTTTCTGTGGGAAGCATAGAAATCTGCAGGGGACATAAATTCTGTGCATGCGTAGTGGCTCAGAATTCCCCCAGGACAAACCTACAGGCATTCTGTCTGATTCAGACAGAATGCCTCCAAGTGGTTTGAGGGAAGCGCATGCCAGAGAGGAGCCTGTGACACCCTTTAATAGAGCACAGCATCTATACCCCCAAGCACCAGCTCAGTACTGCTGGCTAGTATGGCAAAGCCAATGACCTTTGCTCACCCCGATGGCCCCATTAGGGAGCCTCATGCCATCAGTGGCATTAGACTCTCTTGGCCCCCTCTCTGGCATAAGCACAGAAAGAGTATCAATGAAGTCTACACTAGAAAACTCATCTGGTTAAAATTAAGTGTATAGTTGAGTGCTTTCTACTGGACCGGGGAACTGATTCTTGTGTTCAGGAACTATAAGAGTGAACACTATCTGGTGTTGTTAACACTAGGTATAAAGAGCACTTGAAAGCTCCTGGTGTCTTCCATCCATCACTATGGCTAGATGAGAGTGCAAACATCAATGGAAAATACAGCATGCCCCCCAAGAGAGCCATACATTTCCAGGTGAACTTCAAAGCTTTTAAAAATATTTTTCCATACTGCTTGGATCCCAAATCATTAATAGAATGCATATAAAGGTTTTAATATTAAGGGCCTGATTCTCAGTGTACTTCAACAGAATTGGTACTCTTGAATTATTCTGGTACACGTGAGAGGAGAATCTGGTTCTAATAATACATGCACATTTTACAAACAAAGTATTTGAAAATCATTTTTTAGCTGGTGAGCTAAGGCTCTGTTTAGGAATGAGTATACCTTTTGAATCAAACCCTGAAGCCAGACAAGCCCCAGAAAACTGCAAATGAAGCTTAAAATGACTAAAACCTGCAAAATGGAGTCCTTTGATTTGGGTTCACTAAAAATTGTGAAACAAAACCAGCAAGTTTCACAGATCCATACTTCTGCATTTCCTCTACTATTGCTGATAACATCCCCATCATGGAAAACTCTCCTGGCTTACGGGATTTGGTGGTATCAACTGTTGCAAGTAAACAAGGAATCCCAAACTTGCATCTTGACAGGCAGATACAGTAGAAACTGATTAACAAGTGTGCTTTTCAAATGTATAGCAGATGCAATCTTACACTCCCTTTATATATTCTATTACTGCTTTGAGATCTTAAACAGGAGATCTGTTTTAAAAATTAAAGCATCTTCTTTGTAATGAGTGCAAATATTTAATATTTTAGACCTAACACTGAGCCCTGGTCTACACTACAAACTTATGTCAGTATAATTGCATCACTCGGGGTGTGGGGCGGGCTTCTCCCATTGACATAGCTACTGCCTCTCAGTGGCACCAGAAGCTCTCCCATCAGCATAGTAGCATCTTCACTTAGCGTTGAAGTGTTGTAAGTGTAGAAAAGCCCTAAGTAAATGGTAGATTAGCTTTTTCCTAGTGCTTTCCAAGTGTTAGAGGTGGACTGAAAAGCAATCATAATTAACGTTTTATTGTCTACTTTGAATGGGAAATTAAAATCTTTTAAATGAATTATTACAACATACATATACATTTACTACATATTTTATTTGTTAAAAGTTACAAGAAACTCTTAATAGCAAAGGCTTTAAAACTTCAGCTACTGAGAATTAAAGTGTAATCATCCTATCCTCTTCCTATTGATCAGTTAAAGAGGCACGATATTTGAAATCCTCTCACCATCAGAAAAGTTGTACTTCCTATTGTCACAAGTAAGCCCTAAATAATTACTGTATCAAAGACGCTTACCTTCCCCCCAATCCCTCTTTCCCCCATTTTGCTGTTGATGGTCATCTATACTTCCTGTCTCATGCATACCCTTCTCCAGGACCTGCAAAAAGGTATTAGCAGTAATAGCTGCGAAGACTGAAAAGGCAGCAACAGATACATACAGAGAGAGGTAAAGAGAAGGGCGCAGTGAAGTGGATCAGAGAATTTTTAGAAATGTTATCTGTGGACCTGTTCAAAATTAATTTCTAAACACCACAGAAAAGAAAAAGCGCATCCTTATTAAGCATGTCTTTTAAAAAATAAATCTTTTAAACTCAAGACATATTAAAAGGGTATACTATCTGCTCATTGAAGTTAGTCAGTTTCAAACATTCAATCTGACAATGTCCCTTTAAATTTACTTTTTCATTAGAATACTCCAGTAGATGTAACATTTTCTCCAATATTAAAATGATCACTTTTCTAACACAAGGAATGCAAGAATACGCGAGTCTGATCTACCTCAATGTGATACACTAACTTCCAGAAAAAACATTTCACAAAATGTGACAAAATATGCTTGAGGTGTGACTTTATGTTATAAAGAGAAACAAACCAGGACCAACAAATAAATTTTAACTGCATCAGTGATCTTACTGAAAACTTACTCCAAAGTACATTTGCTACAGTAGAATATCATAATCCTGACAAGAGAATAATCCAGTGAAAGCATGTCTAATTGTTTCCCTGGAATATTTCCCATCAAGTTCAAATGTCAGAAAACATTTTATCAAAATGTTAACTCCAGTGTAACCTACCAAAAAGTAATGGGCAACCACTGATTAACAGGAAGGTTGCTTTACCTACTGAAGAGTTTTAAAATGAAATATGGCAATTAGTTCTGAGAGATGTTTTATTTGAAGAGTCGATTTAATATTAGCAATAACCATAGTTGCATATGGATGAGTTGATACTTTAAAATTATTTGTTTATGTAGAAGTGTACAAGTGAAAATTGAGCTGTTTGGATAGAGAGATGTTTGATAACCTTATATAAAAGGAATGAGATACAACTGATATATTTCATGCAGCTACAAACTACTGTGATATTAAACCATTACTCAAATTTGCTTTTAGGATTTAATAGGTGTTCCAAGGAATAGAAAATCCTCCATGTAACCGATTCAGAGAACGGGTAAAGGGACATGATTAACAAACTTCTATCTTTACCTTCTTCTCTACTAAGCAGTAAGACCCAAGAACAGAAACACCCAAGCAAAAGGGATGAGAGTAAAATTCCCTCATTTGTCCCAACCCTCCCTAGTTTATTTACACAGCACACTTGACAGCATTGTCTGTATCAGTTCAGTTAGGGTCTGATCACTACAAATGAATTGAATGGGCATTTTGCATTTTACTTTACTGAGAGCAGGACAGGACCCTGAAACAGATTAAACTGACTGTGAGAGCCTCTCACACAGCAGCAAGGGAGAGAAACACTGGAAAAAAATGAAAATGTGGTTGTGAGACAATCAAAATAATCTTTTTTTTTTAAGAACTGACTAACTTTCAAGTTTCCAGAGTTTTTTTTTTTTAAGTAGCTTGCTGTCACAGAGGGCCAGCCTCCAGAGTCACTTGCCCAGAGTCACTGTTATCTTCGGATAGAGAGAATGTAAATAATAAGTTAATATCTTAATACAGTGGTTCCCAAACTTGTTCCACCGCTTGTGCAGGGAAAGCCCCTGGTGGGCCGGGCCGGTTTGTTTACCTGCCGCATCTGCAGGTTCGGCCGATTGCTGCTCCCAGTGGCCGCGGTTCGCTGCTCCAGGCCAAAGGGAGCTGCTGGAAGCAGCACAGGCCGAGGGACGTACTGGCCGCCGCTCCAGCAGCTCCCATTAGCCTGGAGCAGTGAACCGCGGCCACTGGGAGCCGCGATCAGCCGAACCTGAGGACGCGGCAGGTAAACAAACCGGCCCGGCCCACCAGGGGCTTTCCCTGCACAACTGTCTTAATATTATTACTAAATAGCTGTATTTACACACTGGATCTTATGTTCATCAGCA
This sequence comes from Natator depressus, assembly GCF_965152275.1. Classification (NCBI taxonomy): domain Eukaryota; kingdom Metazoa; phylum Chordata; order Testudines; family Cheloniidae; genus Natator; species Natator depressus. The sequence continues at coordinate 175,437,072 of NC_134236.1, forward strand.
TCACAAAAAAATGGGTCATTGCTCCTATGATTTTATTCCCTTAAATGCCAAACCAAATGTAAATTCAAAATCCATAATGTGTTGCTTAAAGGAATGCTGTCAGAGCAGTTTATATTCTCATAGATTTTAAGGTAAGAGACCATTAGATCATCTAATGACACTTCCTACATAACACAGGCCATAGAATTTCACCCAGTTATCTCTGTGAACTGACCTAACATCTTGTGTTTAACACATCCCTTGGAAGTTTGTTCCAATGATTAATCACCCTCACTGTTAAAAATTTCTTATTTGAATTTGTCTGGCTTTACCTCTCTGCCATTGATTCTTGTTACATCTTTCTCCAATATGTTAAAGAGAGTCCATTGGGATCAGATATTTCTGCCCATGAAGGTATTTAGACACTGATCAAGTCACCACTCTTTCTTATTTTCTTTTAATCTTATTTAGCAAAATGGAAAGAAGTTTCCACAGTAAGTCTTATTATGCTTAAACAGTTGAATTGATTTCTATATTTACTTTATAAATTATGTTTATAAACTAACAAATTTGTCTAAAATGTAAATAAGATTTTGGTTAACAATTGAACTATATGAGGGAAGATAACCCAAATGGGATGAACTGGTTAAAAAATTATTGATATAACTTGTAGAAGAAAATATATGTACTTACTAGGGCTGTTGATTAATCGCAGTTAACTCACATGACTAACTTTAAAAAATTATGATTATTCGCAGTTTTACTCACACTGCTAAACAACAGAATACCAACTGAAATTTATTAAATATTTTTGGATGTTTTTCTACATTTTCAAATATATTGTTTTCAATTACAACAGAATACAAAGTGTACAGTGCTCCCTTTCTATTATTTTTATTACAAATACTTGCACTGTAAAAATGATAAACAAAGGAAATAGTATTTTTCAATTCTCCTCATACAATCTCTTTATTGCGAAAGTGCAACTTACAAATGGTGATTTTTTTTTTGTTACATAACTGCACTCAAAAAACCAATGTTAAACATTAGAGCCTACAAGTCCACTCAGTTCTACCTCTTGTTCAGCCAATCCCTAAGACAAACAAAATTGTTTACATCTACGGGAGATAATGCTGCTGGCTTCTTATTTACAATGTCATCTGAACGTGAGAACAAGCGTTTGCATTGCACTTTTGTAGCTGGCATTACAAGGTATTTACATGCCAGATATGCTAAACAATCATATGCACCTTCATGCTTCGGCTACCATTCCAAAGGACATACTTCCATGCTGAGGACTCTCAAAAAAAAATTCGTTAATTAAATTCTGACTTGGGGGGAGAGGGAGATTAGTATGTCTCCTGCTCTGTTTTACCCGCATTCTGCTATATATTTCATGTTATGGCAGTCTCGGATTATGACCCAGCACATGTCCACTTTAAGAACACTTTCACTGCAGATTTCACAAAACACAAAGAAGGTACCAATGTGAGATTTCTAAAGACAGATGCAGCACTCAACCCAAGGTTTAAGAATCTGAAGTGCCTTCCAAAATCTGAGAAGGACAAGGTGTGGAGCATGCTTTCAGAAGTCTTAAAAGAGCAACACAGAACCCGAACCACCAAAAAAGAAAATCAACCTTCTGCTGGTAGCATCTGACTCAGATGATGAAAGTGAACATGCATCGGTCTGCACTGCTTTGGATCGTTATCGAGCAGAACCCATCATCAGCATGGACGTATGTCCTTTGGAATGATGGTTGAAGCACGACGGGACATATGAATCTTTGGCGCATCTAAGAAGAAAAGGAGTACTTGTGGCACCTTAGAGACTAACCAATTTATTTGAGCATGAGCTTTCGTGAGCTACAGCTCACTTCATCGGATGCATACTGTGGAAATTGCAGAAGACATTATATACACAGACACCATGAAACAATACCTCCTCCCACCCCACTCTCCTGCTGGTAATAGCTTATCTAAAGTGATCATCAAGTTGGGCCATTTCCAGCACAAATCCAGGTTTTCTCACCCTCCGCCCCCCCCACAGACAAACTCACTCTCTTGCTGGTAATAGCCCATCCAAAGTGACCACTCTCTTCACAATGTGTATGATAATCAAGGTGGGCCATTTCCTGAAGAAATCCAGGTTCTCTCACCCCCTCACCCCCCTCCAAAAACCACACACACAAACTCACTCTCCTGCTGGTAATAGCCTATCCAAAGTGACCACTCTCCTTACAACCTGCATGAAAATCAAGGTGGGCCATTTCCAGCACAAATCCAGGTTTTCTTGTGCCAGCTACAATAATGACATGAGAACACCTGTTCTTGCTTTCAGGTGACAATGTAAACAAGAAGCGGGCAGCATTATCTCCCGCAAATGTAAACAAACGTGTTTGTCTGAGTGACTGGCTGAACAAGAAGTAGGACTGAGTGGACTTGTAGGCTCTAAACATTATATTGTTTTATTATATTATATTGTTTTATTTTTGAATGCAGTTATCTTTTGTACATAATTCTACATTTGTAAATTCAACTTTCATGATAAAGAGATTGCACTAGAATATTTGTATGAGGTGAATTGAAAAATACTGGGGGGTTTTTTTACAGCACAAATATTTGTAATAAAAAATAAATATAAAGTGAGCACTCTGTGTTGTAATTGAAATCAGTACATTTAAAAATGTAGAAAACATCCAAAAATATTTAAATAAATAGTATTCAATTATTGTTTAACAGTGCAATTAATCACGTAATTAATTTTTTAATCACTTGACAGCCCTAGTACCTACCATAACACATAATACTGTCTCAACTCTGTATTCCTTATATTTTGTATATTTCACTCTCAACTATGAAAAAAATCATTTGTACTGCTTTTTAACAAAAAGTAACTGAAATGTAACCAAAAAGTAAATCATCAGAATGAGGTCAAACAGCTTTGCAAAAACCTTCTTTATGCTTGTACTCTGTTTACAATACTTGTTTTATTTCATCTTCAGTGAATTAATACCTCTTACAAACATTTTAATTTCTTACCATAAGAGCTTGCACAGATTTCTGTTGGCTATTTATGCTCTATTCTATAGAAGCTCCCGCTGGAAGGTCCTGCAACTGAATTTGATGTTCGACACTGCTAGCGCTTTTCAGTATCTGCCCTCAATGTATTTCTTGCCTTCAAGTCTCAGACGATGACAAATGACATTCCCTCCACTTACTACACTGCTAGAATCCAGGTATGACAAGGAATTATTCTCAACAGTCACCTTCAATTACAAACTTTGGACAGCACAGACATCTAGTGCTAATCCCTTTTCAAACTGGAATAACCCACACAGTGGCCTTTGAGATGCACACCATGTCTATTTCTCTCTCTCTCTCATGTCCTGAGGGCATCAGAAGTACACTGAACAACTTCTGTTGCTGTGGCTGTTTTCAGTGTCATTCATGGAGCCTGTAAGAACGCCTCCCCTTCCCCCTCCCCACCCACACTTTCCTAGTAAGAAAGTTATGAGAGTCCTGACAAGTAAGGTTGCCAGCCCTCCAGGATTGTCCTGGAGTCTCCAAGAATTAAAGATTAATTGTTAAATTAAAGACTGTGTCATGTGATGAAACCTCCAGGAATAAGTCCAACCAACTGACAAAGACACTTCTCAGTTTAAATATCATACAAAAATACACTGACTTGAGGGGCAACATGGACAATACTCAGTTAGGGTTAGAAATAGGAGTTTTATGCCACTGGGAAGTCTCAGCTTTCTAGGGGGACACGCCGCACTTGCTTCTTAGTCCTGGAAGATCTCAAGCTATCAGAACTTGAAGTGATTATTTTAATGGTAATTTTTAGAAGTTTCTCAAATGTATAAGTAATTTTCCTCTCTCCCTCTCTAAGGCTTATACAGTTGAGCTCATGGTAGTAAGAGAGTTTGCTAACAGCTGTGCAAACCATACTGTGAATGTGAAAATGGTAATTTCCTGAGGCTTACATCTTGACCAAATCTGAACACAGGGCAGTGTTGAAAAATTTCAGCTTTCTTTTCCAAACCACTATGGTATCAGATCCAAAAAAGAAAAAAAAGGGGGGGGGGACGTTTTTCAAAATTGACAAAACAGCATTTCCACCTCCCCCAACATTAATTTCATTCTTGAAAATGGCTGAACCATTTTTGCTCAATCATTTGAAACAAATTCTGCCTGAGGCAGAGACCCAGATGAGAATTTTCAGCCCACGAGGTTAAATTTTGTCAGTTAAAAGCAACTTAAAAATGAAGGGCTATAACGGAAAGCGTCAGACAACTTAAACATTGCTGCTATCAATACCAACTATAATTGCACAGTTTAAAAATCTATTAAATGAAAAAAAAAAGCCTATCTAACAAACATCCCGCAACAACAGAGGTAGCCCAGTAGAAGCTGGAACACAGAAATCCAAACATGATTTCACAAATGAATAGATATGAAGTTTGGCAGAATCTCAAAGTAAGTAAAAACATACCTGACATAAGTGAAAAATGCTTACTGTCCATTATGCTCTGGCAGTTTGTCTGCTTGAAGAAAAAGCCCAAACACACAGCCAGGTCACAGACATAATGAAGGCTCAGTTTTTGCACTGCTCAAATGAAAGGATACATCTTGTATTTAGGTCACTTTAATTTGGATATTATCAGTATTAAATACTTTGTACATCTGCAGCCAGAGTCTGACACTTTTATTTAAATTAAGTAGGAACATGTTCCACAAGTGATCACACTGGAGCAAAGGAGATTACTCATGGATGGCAGCCTAAAAAACAAAGAATTCACCTTCCTTTGCCATGGTTACCAGGCCAAAACAATTCTTAAAAGTCTTGCTGGTTTCCCTAAACATGAGAAGGATGTGAAATATCACAAATGTCTCTTGATTTACAAAGAGGCACTCTGAGATTGTCCTCATTTATAAACTTAACATTAAAAGAATAAATACTTCTTGGTTTCTTAAAGATTTTGGTGACTTGGCAGCAGCACTAGCATGTAGGAGACCAAAATTTGTTTCTCTGGACTGCTATTTCACACTTTGGGCCAGCATGTGCAGCGTTGTATGGTCACTGTGGCAAGGAGAAATATAACAAGCCACATTTTTCAGCAATGGTCCCCTGTTTTAATACTACAGATAAGAGTGTGCAACCATTTTGTACATTCAAACAGGCATTTAAACAAGAAGATAGTGGAAAAAGGACAAAAAATTCCTGTTCTTGCACAAAAATTGTTGCATGTGAAACTTTTACTACATGGTAAACACAAACATGCCCATTTCTGAAAGCACAAAACTGGAGGATGTGACTGCGGCCAGCTGAAAATGTGATTCATTATATGTATAGAAATGCATTCAGCTCCTCAAACAGCAAACACCAAGTAAAAAATGACAAGTGCTAACCTTCTGTTCATAGTCATGTAGCTGAGCAGGAGCATGTGCTCGAAGGCTGCCATTTGTGAAATGCCTCCCAAAGCTAAACGTCGCTTTTTGGGCAGGCCAAACCCAAGCAAAGAGTAGAGATAACACTTTTCATTGTTAGTGAGTGGACGTGCCTTCTGGGGGAAAATAAAAAACGGTTACCTACCTCTCATAGCTGTTCTTCGAGATGTGTTGCTCACGTCCATTCCAAATAGGTGTGCGGGCGCCACGTGCACAGTCAGTCATCGGAAAGTTTTTCCCCTAGCGGTACCTGTCAGGTCAGCTGTAGAGCCCCCTGGAGTCACACCTTTATGGCGGTGTATATAAGTCCCTGCTAACCCGTTGCCTCTTCAGTTCCTTCTTGCCGGATACTCCCACAGAGGGGAGCCGGATGGGTCATGGAATGGACATGAGCAACATCTCGAAGAACAGTTACAAGAAGAGGTAGGTAACCGTTTTTAATCCTTCGAGTGCTTGCTCATGTTGATTCCAAGTAGGTGACTCCCAAGCAATTCCCTGGAGGCGGGGTCAGAGTTCAGGGAATCGCTGATTGTAGCACTGCTCTGCCAAAAAATGCATCATCTCTGGCCTGCTGTGTAATGGCGCAGCGCGATGTAAAAGGTGTGGATCGACGACCACGTCACTGCCCTCCAGATGTCTTGGATAGGAGCTTGTGCCAGGAACACTGCTGAGGATGCCTGCACCCTTGCAGAGTGTGCTGTCAGTGCTGGGGGCAGGTATCTTTGCCAAGTCATAGCATGCCTGGATACAGGGTGTGATCGAAGAAGAGATCCTTTGGGACAAGACTGGGAGTCCCTTCATATTCTCCGCAATTGCAATGAATAGTTGTGTTGATTTTCAGAATGGCTTCGTTCATCCATTACTAGAGACAGCGAGGGTTGGGGCCCGGAGAAGGGCACTCCTGCACACACCGCTTGCGGGTCGAGCCATCACCTGAGGAACTCGATAACTGGGGAAATAAGTGTGATAAATTAGTCTAGGCAATTGCGATTCGCCCTGTATACAGAGGCTAGCCAAGCCTGAAGGGGAGAGCGCTGCAGCCTGGCATGCTGTACTACATACGTACAAGCGGCGTTATGGCCAAGCAGCTTCAGGAAATTTCGTGCTGTAGTGGTGGGGTATCACCTGAGGTCCTCTACGATGGCGCCCATCTTGAGAAAGCAAGTTTCTGGAAGGAATGCCCTGGCTTGAGCAGAGTCCAGGAGAGCTCTGATGCACTCTATTCTCTGAGTTAAGTCAACTTTGCTACATTCAGTATGGAGGTTCTGGAGTGGCCTTTGATTAGCCAGTCATTGAGATATGGGAATACTTGCACCTGCTGTTTCCGCAGGAAGGCTGCCACGACTGACATCCACTTGGTGAACACCCAAGGGGCCGCCGACAGCCCGAAGGGTAAGAACCATAAACTGATAGTGGGTGTTGACGACCACAAAGTGGAGGAACCGTCTGTGGGATGGGACTATGGACACGTGAAAATACGCATCCTTCAAGTCGAGGGTGGTGTATCAGTCCCCCGGATCCAGGGAGGTGATATTGGAAGCCAGGGAGACCATGAAGAACTGTATCATCTTCATGAATTTGTTGAGGTTTCGCAGATCTAGAACAGGTCTGAGCCCACCCTTGGGCTTCGGGATTAGGAAATATTGGGAATAGAACCCTCTGCCCCAAATTCTAAAGGGTCCTCCTCTTCCTCCCCGAGTTGTAGGAGCATTTGCATCTCCTGCATGAGAAGTTGCTCGTGAGAACAAGACTATCACAATGGTCCCTTCTGACCTTAAAGTCTCTGAGTCTCTGAGAAGGGTCCCTGAAGAGGGACGGGGAATGAGGGTGGGAAGGTGGGAGGAACAGAATTGGAAAGAATATCCCAATTCTACCATGCTCAAGACCCATTGATCTGAGGCGATTTGTGCCCAGGCATGGTAGAAATGAGACAGATGATTCACGAAGGGAGGGGAAGGATCCGGGATCTGAACTGGTGCGTCGCCCCCGGGCACACCTTCAAAAGTTTGGCTTGGAGGCTAGGGGCTGCTTTGCTAAACCCTGGCCCTGGTTAGAGGAGGACTGAGAAGGTCTCTGTCTGTTACTCCTGCTTCCTGCTATAGTCCTGCCTAGGAGAAGTTGGGTACAATCAGGGAGCAGGCTGCAGTTTAAAATGCTTTCTTTGGGTGGCTGGTGTATGAAGCCCCAGGGAATTCAGAGTTGCCCTTGAGTCCTTTAGGCTGTGGAGCTTAGTGTCTGTTTGCTCTGAAAAGAGCCCTTTGCAGTCAAAAGGCAAGTCCTGAATGATCTGCGGGATTCCCGACACCTGAAGCCATGAGCTCCTTCTCATGGCTATGGCTGTTGCCATTGTATTGGTTGCCGAGTCCGCTGAATCCAAGGAGACCTGGTAAGGAGGTCCTCACAACAACCCTGCTTCCTTGAGGACTGCAGCAAACTCCAAGTGGGAGTCTGATGGAAGTAGCTCTTGAAATCTGAATGTGTTCCAAGAATTAAAACTATAGTGGCTATGGACAGCCTGCTGTTTGGCAATTTAAAGCTGGAGCCCCCCGTAGAATATAGCTTCCTACCAAAGAGGTCCAGCTTCTCTGCCCCCTTGGATTTAGATGTTGATCCCAGTTGTCCCTGCCTTTCCTTTTAGTCAGCAGCCTCCACCACCAGAGTGCCTATCTGAGGGTGAGCAAACAGGTACTCATACACTTTGGAAGGCACAAAATACTTCCTTTCCACCCCTTTTGCCCTGGGGGGCAAAAGAGAAGCGGGTGTTTGCCACAGTGCTTTAGTAGTGTTGTGGATGGTCTTAATGAGGGGCAAAGCCACCCTCGAGGGACCTTCAGGCACCAAAATGTCAACCATGGGGTCAGTCCCCTCCGACACCTCCTCTGCCTGCATGCCCAAATTCTGAGTGACCCGTCTGATCAACTCCTGATGGGCTCTGTTGTTCATGGCCGGCAGCATGGTAGATGTGCCTGCCACCACTTCAGAGGAGGATGAGGGTCTTCCTGCCCCTCTGGCTTGCAGGGATCCCCCTGTGCCGAAAAACCCTGAATGGTGCCAGGAGCGGTGCTGGTCTTCGGGCCCAGGCCCACCTCAGTACCAACCCAGTGCGGTGTCAGTGTTGGCCTCCATGCCCATCTCTTGTCCCCGCGGAGGTTACCGGGCTGCAGATGTTGAAGATGGAGGGGCACGTGCCTCCAAAAACACTGACAAGGATCTGGACCCTTGGGGTTGGTGGCAGGCCCATGGGGTCCATAAGGGCCATTGGGCTAGTGCCTGCCACTGTGGTGGCCATGACATCATAGGCAATGGCTGCCCTTCCTGTTGTCTGGAGCAGTGCCGTGAGCCTCCAAGTCTGACGAGGACTCCGATCCTGGCGACCAGGGTGGTGCAGAGCGAGATAGTGCCAGGGAGCAGAGCTAACGTGAGGGCGAGCAGTGCCACATCATCGCCGGTTTGCTCCTAGAGGTCCCTAGCTGCCTCAAAAGGTGTCCGGCGCAGAGGGAAGGTTTAAGTCTTCCTTCCGAGACTCCTGCAACAGGAAGTCCACTAGAACCAGACTCGACGTATCTCCCTGTGAGGCCAGAGTTGACAGTACTGGCTGAGCTGGAGCCAGAACAGGGTTTCCTGGCACAAGATGCACCCCGTTGGTGCCTCCTCATTCCACTGCTTTAGTGGGAAAGTGACCTCCGTCAGTCTTCTTTCTTTTGTGTGGCACCAGCGAATGGGAACAGTGCCGGGCACTCGCACAATAGGAGGTCTTTGGTGCTGGGGACTGGCGGTGCCGAAGGTCCCTGGAGCTAGAGTCCTTTCTCGGCACCGCAGCGTCTCTTGCTGAGGCCAGCGCGCACCGCACCAAAGTGCTGGGCTTGGGGTCAGATGCCGCCAGTGCAGGCTGGGGACAAAGGGCTGACTCCATGAGGAATAGTTTCAGCCTAAAGTCCCTCTTCTTCTTGGTCCTTGGGCAGAAGCCTCTACAGATTTTGCACTTCAGTCTGACGGGCTTCCCCCAAACACTTGAAACAGGAGCTGTGTGGTCTCCCTTTGGCATAGGCTTCAGACAGGACCCACATGGCTTAAACCCTTGAGACTGAGACATTCCCCGGTCCCCGTGAAGGGAAACGTATGGGGGGAGAACCCCCAACTGCAACTTATTTAAGAACTACTTGAACTAATACTAAGTTTTAAACTATTTACAGATACAACCAGAAAGAGTCCAGTTGGGGATTGTTTGTCATAGCAAGAGAAGAGCTGCTCCAATGACCGTCACTGGCGGTAAGAAGGAACTGAAGAGGCGGCGGGTCGGCAGGGACCTATCTTCACCACCATGAAGGCGGGACTCCAGGGGGCTCCACAGCTGACCCGATGGGTGCCGCTAGAGGAAAAACCTTCCAACGACTGTGCACACGGCACGCGCGCACACAAGCGCACACACACATACACCCCTACTTGGAATTGACATGAACAAGCACTCGAACAAGAAGTGCTTTTGTGGGTTGCCAGTTTGTGCTCCTATCCTGCCTATTTCACCTCTTTGTTGTGCATTATAAGCTCTATGGGGCAACGCTGCCTTTTATTCTATTTCGAGCAATACAGAGTCCTCAGCTGGTTGAGGCCCCTAGGTACTACTGGAATGAACAGCCGATATGTGGCCATATAAGTATTATCCAAGTAGCACAGACTGGCTGTGATTACTGCTAATCACAAGGACATGGCTGCAATCATACACCCTGATGGTGGTAAACATTGTGTATCCTAAGTCATCCCCCCACCCAATACTTTACCCACACAGAGTCCCAAAAATACAATTAGATTAATTCCAATAGCAGAGGCTTTTAGATAGAAAAATCTCATTAAAGCTCCAACAAATAAATCAATTATCAATAGTCTATTTTGTCAGCAATTATTTAAGAACTGTTTAATGTGTTTTTAACAATTGACTGTAGCAAAAACATTAATTTATAACACTGATTTATGTTTAGTTGTCCCATAGCAATTCAACGTAGTAACTCATGTAAGTCTGCCTTTACACATTGAATGAAAAGTAGACTATTGATTAGACAGAATATAAAAGCTCTATTGGACGTAGCTATATTATGAACCAATAGACTAAATCATTTTATTATAAAAAAACCAAACTGGTCCTTAATCTATGGAACCTTAAAAAAAAAAAAAAAAAGAGAGAGAGAGAGAGAGAGCGCGCGCGCGATCTAAATAGGCTAATTTTGTTTCATTTTTACAATGTAGCAATTTAAGAGCTAGCAAATCAATTTTCTTCAAATTCAATAACAATCATTGTCTTCTATGATAAGACTTTGAATGCCAGGTTTCAGGCTAGAGAGATTGCTATTGCCAACACAGAAAATCCTGAGGACAGTAAATTATGTTGACAAACTAAAAGTATTGAAACACTAGTGGACAGCACAATAGAATACTGTATAATTTTAAATGATGGCTACCTATGGATTAAACACATTTTTATGGATAGAATAACTAGCTGCCTTCTGTTTTGTGCAGAGCTTTTCAACAATTCTTTGTTTAATGCATTATACTGGTACTTCGGGGTTTTAGACTGATTCTCCAAGCTTTCTGGAGTTAGTTGCTGCAGTTTGCTCACATATATAATCTTGCTCAGTGTATGCCTTCCAAAGCTCTGACCACCATTCCAACCAATCTCATGAGATCTGATGGACACACTCGTGGTGTGCTAAACAGCAAGCACTATCTTTTGCATCTTTCCTAGCCTATCACTAAGAAATCTCCATCACTTGCAATTTTTTTTTGTTCTTTTATTTGTAAATATTTCTCTCATTTGCTTTCCCCCACCTTACTCCTTTCTGTTATTATATATATATATATAAAGTGCCCATCATTTTGGTATCTAAATACTTTTTTTCCTCATGATGCGGTAGTCAATATGGGGTTTTAATTACCTATTTTTCTGTGGTATCAAATATTTTCTGAACAAACCCATACTATTTCCTACAACTGGTTACTCTGTAGATAATACCATACAATACAAATGTATCAGTGATTAGATGGGAAGGCCTTTTGGTCCCCCAGATTTGTAATCCAATATCTTTCTGAACATAGACACTCAGTTTCTAAAACAGAGCTATTTGAATAATAGTTATCTGATTTTTGAGACTGGCTTTGATATCAATGTATTTCATTGTAAAAATGTATGAATAATTGCCCTTGAATTCACTGTTGTATCCTTGGTAATATACAGGCTTAAAATCAGGGTGGATAAAAATCCCATGATTTTTTTTTTTTAATCAAAAATATTGGATTGTTTTATTTAAATCGGATTATTTTGACAAAATGCTTTTTGAGGGGGAAAAATTATCTATAGATAGGTTTAATTAAGATATCTTTGAGTTATAATGTATGGAATAGGGATTATAAATTCTAATTCTATAGTATAAGATAATATATTCATGTAATGTTTAAGAAAAGTTTTGTAAATGAGTTCCAATAGTTCACGGATTAGGGACCCAATCTTATGGGGTTCCAGGGACTTCTGTATAGATTATTTATGTTAATCTTTCTATCTACCCAATGGGACTCAGTGCTCAGCCTAGAAGATACCATCAGAGATGCTTAGTTTTGCAGTTTTCAAACTGTGGATTTGTGTGTCCAGAGATAACATGCTTGTGAACAGCAAAAATGTTTTTAAATAAATAAATAAATAAATAAATAAAATAAAATAAAATAAATAAATAAATAAATAGAGGTGAGAAATAACAGATCTCAACCCTATTGTCCCTCTGCAAATTTGTGTACGCAGAGCCAATCCCTTACCTCTCTCTAAAATTGCAAAGTTTCAAGAAGTTCAATGAATAGAAGATTGTTGGGGGCCGAATAGATCTGGACAAGGAGAAGTCTGGAGATAAATGTAAGAAGGGAGGGACAGGCAGTAGAAACAAACGTGAAACTGTTTAAGCAGAATATTCCGGATGTCTTGAGATCTTTCTGAGTGTAGACTTCATTGATTTGAGATCTACCGTACCATTCTCTCACTAGAAGGGAAAACCTATAATGGCAGCTGGCCGTAAAAGAGACCCAGTTTGGGAATAAGAATCATTCAAGGAATATATGTTTGCTGATGATGTTTTAAAGAAAGTCACACCAGTGAACTGGTGCAAATCACTTAAGCACTTGGATTCAGAGACTGTTGAAGTGATAATCTCAGTTTTAACAGCAGTAGCTTCTTCTGCCAGTGTAGAAAGGATATTTTTTTCCTTGGACTAATTCATTCCAAATTGAGAAATCGTTTCGGACCTGAAAAAGCAGGAAAGCTTGTTTTTCTTTTCCAGATTATGAACAAACAGGAAAATGAAGGTAAAGACGACAGAGTTAGCTGCAGAAGCCAATATTTTAAGTTTCTCATGTTGACCTGGCTGACATAGTCGATTTAATTTTTGTTTTTTTAAATATTTCATTTAACTATTTTAGTTAAACAATTTTAACAAAAACAAACCTGATTTTAAAAAACTTTAATGTTTAACTAAATTCAAAAATTCATATGCTTGTTTTGTTAAAATATTATATGCTTGCTGTTGAAGAAAAAAATCCAGAATACATAACGTTGTTGTTTTAGTTAAATAAAACCATTTAAATGTCTGTCTGGTGATCTACTCCTCCTAATACAGCATGGCAAGAAAATCCTCCAAATATTAATGATTAACCTGTTGAATTGGAGACAGTTCACCTCCTAATGACTTCATAAATATCTGCTTCAACTACCTTTGGTAAATGAAATAACCAATCATTCATTTTCTGATATAGCTGTAAAACTAATCTGAAGAGTTTTCAAAATAAATCACTTTAAAAATGTATAGTGTGTACCTTCTAAAAATGAAACCTACCTCTATCTGAGTTGTGAAGAATATGTATTAAGGTTATAACAACCAACAAGAAAGCACTTTTATGTAGAAATCCATGATTAAATCAAGTCTTCCTGACTAGTGATTTAAATCAATTTGATTTAAATCAAATCCACCCTGCTTAAAATCTTTTCTAGTTTTGCACAAATTCAACTTTTTCCTTGTGTGTTTATAAGATCTTTATAAAATCTGATGAGATTTATGTACGATAAATATTTTTGATCTTGGCTTTATATTTTATCATTGTTAGCATGATTTTCTTTTCAAAAGTAAAAATAAAGGGGGAGAACTATAGGAGTATCTTTTTAATGGGTCTTCTGTGAATTGTTCTACATTCACATCAGATAATTCCCTCTGATGATCTGGAAAAGTTAAGAATTATATTTAGCTGTAGACCTCTTTTTACTAGTTACGTTTTGTATTTATTTTTTATGATGTTTGGTTCTCAGATTGATGTAGACAGGACCTCTTCGTTTCTAAATTAAGAGACATTAGCAATCAATCATACACTCTCTTTACATCTATTAAAAAGTTCCTGACTGGACTTCATTCTAATTCCAAAAGATACAGGGTTTTTCCAAAAAAATCCTGCTTCCTTCCACATTGCTGTAAAACCCATTTCACAACTTCAGTAAACACCCCTTTAAAAGTTTATATTTAAAAATCCCCACATTCATTCTAGGGAAGGCCAGAATTCACATCTCCTAGTATGCCAGCTCAGCTGGTGGTTTTCCGGAGCCTGTGCAATTTTTTTTTCACTTGCCTGCTCTTCTTCAGACTGGTGAACAGAGATTTCATCTAGCATACTCACATAATCAGGACAAGAAAACCTTGCCTTTTCTACATGGTCAAGTTCAGAGTTTCAAAGTGCCTTCTGAGATTCACTCTTGGATGAGGCCTGTGTGGATACAAAAATTTGGATCCCCATCTGATAAGCATCCACAGTAATTAAATTGTATCTGACCCAAAATCCACACTTTTAGATGGATCCCTCTCCGCACCAGCACCCTGTAGAGCAGCAGTTCTTAACCAGGTGTCCGTGGCACCCTGGGGGGCCAGGAGCCAGTTTCAGGGGGGCCACGGCCACTCAGGGTAGAAGCCCTGAGCCCCAACACTCCTCCACCACCCACCCGGAGCTAAACCTCTGAGCCCTGGGGCTCTCCCTTGGGGGCACCAGGGCTCAGAGCTTCAGCCCCACGGGCAGACCCCCTGAACCTCCCCTGCTCTTCCCCCCTCCCCGTCAAGAACTGCTGCTCTAGTGTCCTGAGCGGATCAAAAATTTGCATCTGCATCCGATCTTCAATCTGCAAAGATGGGAAACATCTGCGGATTTGCAATTTGGGCTCACCACACTTCTATACTTACCTGCAGGCTTATGTCACATGAAGCTCAGAACCTCATCTTGAACCCTGCTGATTATGGCTGACAGTTTAATCAAGTGTGTGTGTGTGTGTGTGTGCGCGCGCGCGTGTGTGTGTCCCCGTCTCAAATCATATGTGATTTGAGACACACATATATATTTATTTTCTACAACTTTTCTTGCATATATATATATATATATATATATATATATATATATATATATATATATATATATATATATATAGTGCAAGAAAAGTTGTAGAAAATCACTCTTTTCACCCAGAAGTCAAATTCTCATTACAGGATGGTCTCAAATATAAACACAGCTAAAAGTTAGCATTCATTAAAACAGGATTACAATGAAACTACTGCTGCCTGCTGATGTGAGGTCAGAAATTCTGTCAGCATCTGGAAATATAACATATTATATGGTTGTTCCTGTGAAGTGCTCATGATTATCAGTTGTGCTTCAACTGCTCCCAGTGACCACAATGAAAGGGTTAACACCCTTTAAGCAAGGGCTGGAAGACAGTTTGGATGGAGAACATTATATAATTTTCTAAAAATTGTGTCCTATTTCCCCTACACACACACACACACACACACACACACCCCCTTGTCACCATTCAAAATATTATTTGTTGTTTAGAATTTTGCGTGTCTGCATTTAAGACTTAGCAAAACCCAAGCAGCTAAATGGTTAAAAACGGTTTGTTTTTCAGTTCAGACACTTACATGCTGTCTTTGTAGAACATTTATTCCTTTTGCAACAGCTTTGGAAACTATTTTCTGCCTCCTATATAGGCATCTAATGTGTGGTTGCATACATGTGTCATCAATGTTATACTGTCTAACAGATCAAAATAACAACCTGAAGAAAGTACAATTTGAAAGAAATATGAGTAAAATTTTCCACTTCCTCCACCTCTCCTTTCAGTATCCTCAACAGACTTGAAACAACTGCTTTAATGCAGCAAGCAATAGCTTGTAAAAGGATGCAAGCCAGCTGAAACATTTGACAGACAGTGTTAAATACCAAGGGATTCATATCAACCATTTTACTTTAAAAGGTGCTTTGATGTTAGCTATCTTTCATGTACCTCTTTCATGGCACATTATTAAAGAAAACTGAGCTGAGGTAAATCAAGTCCCAAGGTCACATCTAGAGTTACAGTACTGAGGATACCTGATGAAATACGGACTAATGCTGGCACAAGCACTGAATACTTCTGTTAACCAATCAAACAAGTTTTACAAGTGGCTCTGAACTTTATTCTGCAACTAGATGTCAGACATCTTAATCCCCCTGCATTGCCTTGAAACCTAATTATCATAATGTGAACCTGAACGCTAGACTCCCTTCAAACTGAGAGTTCTATGAAGCAGAAAAGCAATAGGAATTAAGTTGGGTGTAACATTAGAAATGTAGAGGCACAGAGAACTTGAAAGTGGCATTTGTTCAAGTCTACAGAGTAGAACAGATATTCAGCAACATAAAACACAGATTAAAATCAAAAGGGGAATTTACAGTTTGTACAGACACCTATAAAAATACAAATGAACTTAAATTCCTCTTGAACAAATATTTTCAAATCCATTTTTCACCATTAAGAACCAACTTCAAAGTTATGAAACTCCTATTCTACCTCAGCAGAAAATTCCTAAGTATTTAAAACATTAAAGCAAAGAAATAAAATGCATTAGAAATGAGCGTACAAGATTTTATGGATTTTGCTTGACTTGCTACAATATAGTAGTGTTTGAATATAAATACTAGTAGATCATCAATAAGATCAATGCTTCAAATGCCTGAAAAGCCAGAAAAAGATTTTGTCAAAGGTAAGGGAAAAGGACAAACTGTTTAAAGTCAAGGATAACAGAAACAATACAAATGACAACAAGCCAAATAGATAATAAACAAAAAACACTTAAAAGTATACGGGTTACGTTCTTAATCGGCTGATGATGTTTTATCTACCAGTAATCTAATGTGCATGCTATAAACTAGTGTTAAGTGTGAGTTGAAATAATTTATCGTGAATGCACTTCAATATGCTTGTATTCTTAGCATAAGACCATTTAGGCAGAAAGAAAAATTGTGCTTTTTAAAATTTATTTTTAAAAACATTATAAAGCTGTTTATATTACTCTACTCTAGCATAGCCCATCTGTCACTCAAACAGTTGTCACTTCACAGACTCCTAGAACTGACAGCAGGCCAAAGAAAACCAGTCCCAGTGCTCTGCAGATGCATTTCCCAAAGATTTTTAATTTAACTTAAAAAGGCCCATGAAATCCTGAAGTTCGTTAGCTGTCATGTTAATGCTGAACACGCTGTTGTTTCATTTTGGGTTCTGTTAAAGCAAATATACATTTGTCTAAACAGAACATCTGTTTTGGGTATAATACATTGTATCTTTGGCAAGAACTCACAATAAAACTAACAAAAATAATCAAGAATATTTACTGGGCCTGGCAACAAAAGCTGATTTGTAACAAAAAACCTAAAGACCAGATATGACTGTCTCTGGGCTCTAGTCCAGCCCTAATCTAAATCAATAAACATCGGTCTACAAGAGAAACTACATTAAAAAAAGAGAAGTCTTGCAATTATTTTGGTTGGACTTAGGTATAGAAAGTGTGCTGGTTATAAAAGTAGTGAAAAATATTTGTTTTACATCAAAAACTGTCAAACTTTGTTCAGAGAGTTTTTAAAGCCACACACACACACACACACACACACACACAATCCATATGCCTCATTTCTTACTGTAGTCTTCAGTGATTTCATTTCTGAATAAAAATTTTATTTTGCAAAACTTGAGTATTTCAGTAAAACTCTCTGCTTAGTCTGCAGAAGAGAAGAATGAGGGGGGATTTGATAGCTGCTTTCAACTACCTGAAAGGGGGTTCCAAAGAGGATGGATCTAGGCTCTTCTCAGTGTTAGCAGATGACAGAACAAGGAGTAATGGTATCAAGTTGCAGTGAGGGAGGTTTAGGTTGGATATTAGGAAAAACTTTTTCACTAGGAGGGTGGTTAAGCACTAGAATGGGTTACCTAGGGAGGTGGTGGAATCTCCTTCCGTAGAGGTTTTTAAGGTCAGGCTTGACAAAGTCCTGGCTGGGATGATTTAGTTGGGTTGGATTTAGATGGATTAATTGGTCCTGCTTTGAGCAGGGGGTTGGACTAGATGACCTCCTGAGGTCCCTTCCAAGCCTGATATTCTATGATTCTATGAATATATAACTGTTATTGCTGAAGGCCTTGTATTTTAATAGCTCATATTTTATTATACTTACTGGTATCAGCAATGTTTATAAATAGCTGATCAAATAAAATATTTTGTCTTTGTTATAGCTCTATTCGAAGACAAAATTGACTGGTATCCTTCAAGATATGTCTAAAATAAACTAAAATATGCAAATTATATAAAG
This sequence comes from Natator depressus, assembly GCF_965152275.1. Classification (NCBI taxonomy): domain Eukaryota; kingdom Metazoa; phylum Chordata; order Testudines; family Cheloniidae; genus Natator; species Natator depressus. Next base: position 175,455,185 of record NC_134236.1, read on the forward strand.
ATTTAGAACTGCCCAGTCATTTCATTCTCGTACACCAACTTCAAACAAAGGGTGAAATCCTGTCCTCATTGAAGTCAATGGTAAAATTCCCATTGACCTCAGTGGGATCAGGATTTTACCCAAGATCTCTCTACGTGCAATTCTGAAATGACTATATATGGCTTTGTAAACAGAGGACCAGAATTTCAAAGTGTGTGAGCAAAAATGGATGCCCAGCTGCAATAATTGCACATGCAAGTAATTAGCTGGATGTGTAACTAGCCGTTAGTACACAACATAAGCAGGACTGCACATGCAGTGATAGTAGCTGTACACAGAAGTTAGACATTCAATCGCGTATAAATTTTAGTACACACAATTACTCACATACTTTCCTTATTGTATAACTCTCATTGTCTGAAATTGTATCATGCTAGTTTCACGATAGGTAGGAGAAAAAAGGAAATGAGAGGGAGTAATGGTAAAAAAAATCACCTCTGCTCTCCAACCCCTCCATTAGTGATATTTTTAAAAGTGTATTTCACAGGCTTTAAATACAAATGAAGCCAAATCCTGCAGTTCCACCCCAACCGTTTCCTATCCCTCCTCCAAGCCCACATGTTCTGCAACAGCTGAGCTACTAAGAAGCTGATTTGGAAGATTTGCAAGAGCTCCCAAATCTGCTCTTTAAGTACTGCTAAACTGTTAAGCAAGCTAGCCTCCTCTGAAGGGCCAGTGAACATGCTGGCCTCTCTATAATAAAAAAAAAAAAAAAGGGGGGGGGGGCTTCTGGGTTCCAGTATGATTGACACAGCTTTGAAGTATGCACATTGAAGGCAACAGTACTGTTGAACTGAAAGCGAACACCTAGGCAAGGTAGTAGAGTGTTGGTGTACTTGAGCAGTGCTGAAGAACCAATGCTTGGAGACTGGTGTTACTGAATTGGGTGTGAACGTTGCCTTAATTTATGTTTTCTGCTACACTTGTAGCACTGGTTTCACTCAACTGGTTTGTAAACTGATTTAGTTCAACCTGTGCAATGCCCCTCTTGTCTCAGATTAAGACACTCTTGTCTCAGATTAAGAATGTACTGTTTCAATTTTGCTTAAATTGATTCCTTAGTAGTAGCAGAATTGATACAAGGTATCCAAACAAGAGAGTGTCTCTCACCAGGGGATAGCACATGTTTAACTACGCAGCTGTACTCAGACTGTGTGTAGAAAAGGCCCTTGTGTTTTCACTATCATGAAGAAACGCACTTGAGCAACCTTATCTCTAAATTAGGGCCGTCGATTAATCACAGTTAAGTCATGCAGTTAACTCAAAAAATGTATCGCGATTAAAACAATTAATTGCAATTTTAATTGAACTGTTAAACAATAGAATTCCAACTGAAATGAAATATATTAGGATGTTTTTCTACATTTTCAAATATATTTATTTTTATTACAACACAGAATACAAAGTGTACAGCGCTCACTTAATATTATTTTTATTACAAATATTTGCACTGTAAAAAAAACAAAAGAAATTGTATTTTTCAGTTCACCTCATACAATACTATAAAGCAATCTCTTCATCGTGAAAGCGAAACTTACAAATGTAGATTTTTTTTTTTTGTTACGTAACTGCATTCAAAAACAAAACAATGTAAAACTTTAGAGCCTACAAGTCCACTCAGTACCACTTCTTGTTCAGCCAATCACTAAGACAAACAAGTTTGCTTACATTTAAGGGAGATAATGATGCCGGCTTCTTATTTAAAAATGTCACCTGAAAGTGAGAACAACATTCATATACCTCTTCATGCTTCGGCCACCATACCAGAGGACGTTTCCATGCTGACGATGCTCATTAAAAAAATAATGCATTAATTAAATTTGAGAATGAACTCTTTGGGGGAGAATAGTATGTCTCCTGCTCTGTTTTACCCGCATTCTGCTATGTATTTCATGTTATAGCAGTCTCGGATTATGACCCAGCACATGTTTGTTTCAAGAACACTTTCACTGCAGATTTCACAAAACGCAAAGAAGGTACCAATGTGCGATTTCTAAAGGTAGCTACAGCATTCGACCCAAGGTTTAAGAATCTGAAGTGCCTTCCAAAATCTGAGAGGGATGTAGTCAGTGGCGCTTGCTTTCAGAAGTCTTAAAAGAGCAACACTTTGACACGGAAACTACAGAACCCGAACCACCAAAAAAGAAAATCAAGCTTCTGCTGGTGGCATCTGATTCAGATGATGAAAGTGAACATGCATCAGTCTGCACTACTTTGAATCATTATTGAGCAGAAACCCTCATTAGCCTGGTTGCATGTGCTTTGGAATGGTGGTTGAAACATAAAGAGACATATGAATTTTTAACAGACCTGGCACGTAAATATCTTGTGATACCAGCTACAACAGTGCCATGAGAACACCTGTTCTCACTTTCAGGTGACATTATAAATAAGACGCAGGCAGCATTATCTCCTGCAAATGTAAACAAACTTGTTTGTCTGAGTGACTGACTGAACAACAAGTACGACTGAGTGGACTTGTAGGCTCTAAAGTTTTACACTTTTATTTTTGAATGCAGCTTTTTTTGTACATAATTCTACATTTGTAAGTTCAACTTTCATGATAAAGAGACTGCACTACAGTACTTGTGTCATAAATATAAAGGGAAGGGTTACCACCTTTCTGTATACAGTGCTATAAAATCCCTCCTGGCCAGAGGCAAAACCCTTTCATCTGTAAAGGGTTAAGAAGCTAAGATAACCTGGCTGGCACCCAACCAAAATGACCAATGAGGAGACAAGATACTTTCAAAGCTGGAGGGGGGGGACGGGGGACAAAGGATCTGTCTGTCTGTGTGATGCTTTTGCCGGGAACAGATCAGGAATGCAGCTCAGAACTCCTATAAAAAGTTAGTAAGTAATCTAGCTAGAAATGCATTAGATTTCCTTTGGTTTAATGGTTGGTAAAATAGACTCTGCTGAATGGAATGTATATTCCTGTTTTTGTGTCTTTTTGTAACTTAAGGTTTTTCCTACAGGGATTCTCTATGTTTTGAATCGGATTACCCCGTAAGGTATTTACCATCCTGATTTTACAGAGGTGATTCTTTCACTTTTTCTTTAATTAAAATTCTTCTTTTAAGAACCTAATGGCTTTTTCATTGTTCTTAAGATCCAAGGGTTTGAGTCTGTGTTCACCTGTACAAATTGGTGAGGATTTTTATCAAGCCTTCCCCAGGAAAGGGGGTGTAGGGCTTGGGGGGATATTTTGGGGGGAAGACGTCTCCAAGCAGGCTCTTTCCCTGTTCTTTGTTTAACACGCTTGGTGGTGGCAGCATAGAGTTCAAGGACCAGGCAAAGTTTGTACCTTGAGGAAGTTTTTAACCTAAGCCGGTAAGAATAAGCTTAGGGGGTCTTTCATGCAGGTCCCCACATCTGTACCCTAGAGTTCAGAGTGGGGAAGGAACCTTGACAACTTGTATGAGGTGAATTGAAAAATACTATTTTTAGTTTTTTATAGCACAAATATTTGTAATAAAAAAAATATAAAGTGAGCAGTGTACAATTTGTATTGTGTTGTAATTGAAATCAATATATTTGAAAATGTAGAAAATATCCCAAAATATTTAAATAAATGGTATTCTATTATTGTTTAACACTGCGATTAATCACGCAATTACTTTTTTTAATCTCTTGACAGTCCTACTCTAAATTAATGAAGCTTTGCTGGAAATGTAATAAGACACGAAGGAGTGTTCATTCTGGGACCATCAAAACATTGTTCAGGTTACTGACAGTACTCATTCTTCTGACTCATGCTTCACAATGTCCCTCAAGAAGTATATCAATGGCCTTGGTAATTGCTCAAATAGTCAACTATACTTGCCAACTGTCCCCTTTGGCCAGGACTGCGCAGGTTTTTTAATTCTGTCCTGGGTATTAGCCTCTTCAGTCCCAGGCAGCTGGCTGAACTATCTAGTGAAGAAAAAAAAATACTTCCTGCATCTAACAACTGCTTTCAAGAGTAAGCAGCAGGCTTCCTGTGTGTGCACACACACACACACACACACACCTCTGAGCAGGGAGAAACAGCAGCCAGACAGAAGAGCAAGATGGAAGTTCAACCTCCATAAAAGATAGTCAGTCAAGGAGGCCAGAAGTGGGGGACAGACACTAAGACCCCAGGCTCAGCTTACCTGGAAATATTTAAATAGTGACAGCTACGTGGCTAATAGCATCCAATATTCTGAATAGGTTTACTGCAATCAAAATTATTCCACCTCTTATTCCTTTTAACGTTATTATTGGTGCCACCTTAGTTCCCTATACAAGCTCACCAAAGCAGAGACCATCTTTTCCTTAAGTGTGCACCTAGTACAATGGAGACCTAAATCCCAATTAGGACCTGCAAATACTAGCACAACGTAAATTAATAGTGACAGTGATACTAAATAGTACTTTAATTATGCTAACTTTTTATTTCAGCTATCTAAAAGTTTATATTTCACTAGAAGTTTTACAACTAGTTTTGTCAAAAAAGACAGATTACTCATTAAAACATATTATAATTCTTGAAACTTGAGAAAAATCTGTCTCCATATACTGTTATTAGAGAAATCTACCTACTTGATACTTTGGGTTGAAAAATGTTCTCACAAATTCCTATTTCCACATGCATTTTACCAGTTCCTAATATTTTTATTTTTAAAATATTCCATTACAGTAGCGCCACAAAGTTCAGCCCAAGAAACTGACAGGGCTAAACATTTTGGAAGTTCTCTTTACATTCCTATTCTACCAACAAAATAAATGTAAAAAAACACAAAGAAAAGAAAAAAAGCAAAGCATGATAAGAAAAACGTCCACAAAACCTGTTATAAAATAAAATAAAAAAATCTTGTTGCACGAACTTTAACAAACAGATATTTGCATTCTGTAGCACAGAGAACTGAAGAAAAAAAAAAAAAAAAAGACAAATGACCATTCAAACAAGTTACAATTGCTTCTTCCAACAATGAATAAAGCACTGATATTTCAATAACTGGCTTTCAAATTTTATCTAAATGAATGACAATAAAATTTTACAATATGACTTTTTTCCAAACATATTATAACTGTCTTCCATGCTAACCGAACTACACAAAGCCCCTGCTTTTGGGCTAGAGTCAATAAAAAGCTTCTGCAGCCTTGTATGAGCTTCCGATTTGAAAACAAACATTAAAAAATTTAAACAGGACCCCTAGAGTGCCTTTTGAAATAAAATCAGATTAATTATTGGTTCTCATCACAAATTTATACCAGTGTGGAAAACAAAGAACAAATGGACTTACATGACAACATAATTTCCTAGGAAAAATGCATTTATTGAAAATTTCTGTCAGATCTCTTTTCAATCTATGGATTTGACAAAAAACATTAAACACACAGAAGATGACAAAAGTTGAAAGAGAGAAAAGCAATCCCTTTTTGGAAAACTTAGTACTTCTTTTTACTGTATCCATCTTAACATTTCGATGGAGGAACAAAAATGGTTGCTTTTTACTTTCAATGCAAACGCTTAAATGCAAGATTTTAAAAAATCCTTTGAGATGATTAAATAATAGTGGGTAGAGGATCAAGAGGACTCCTTCCTATATTTCCATGAGGGAAACCAAGAGGCTCTGTCCTCTGGTCAGAGAAAGAGAAGCAGCAGACAAACTTACCATTCACATCAAAACCCAAACAGAGGCTTTTCAAACAGTTCTGTTTGAATTCTGAAATCTAATGGTCAAAAATTGAGTTTTGGGCAAGATGAATCCTTCATTACCCTTGCTGTGCATTAACAAAGGACTTTTTCCAGACAACTTAATACTCAAAGGATCAGCAAGCTTTCCACAGCATAGACAGATGATACCAGTATTTAAATTTGCATTCCAGTGGCCCAGCCAAGCAATCAGCAACCTACCGTTGCTGCAGCGAAACACAGAGGATATGGGACACAGGTCCTCAGCTGAGGGCCGAGTTCCTTGGGCTGGCAAGACTTGGGGACTGCGATGGAGGAAGCACACTTATCCTCAAGGAGAGGAAATGTGTTGAATGATGCTCTCGTGAACTTCTCCAGCCAACCCATGAGTGGGTTACATGCTTACATACTCCAAAGGGAGCCAAGTCCACCTCTCTACGGCCAGAAGGGTGGGCCAAGCCTGATACAATGACAGTAAAAGATGGAGAGGAATGCAGAGGAACTACCTTTAAAAAAAAACACATTTAAAAGCACCTACTGAAATTGAAATGTGCTGAAAAGGAAAATAAAACGTCAAGCAAAGGAAGCAATCTTACCAATATACAACATCCAAGGGTGCAAAGTACTTTTTCATAATTAAGTCAGCAAAGTAAGCTTCTGTCTCCCTGCAGGCAGTCCCATTGCCTATCACAACAGTGCTGCAGCTTTAAAGGAGATAAAGGACAAACATTCAGTTTTCCTGCATCATTAGGGATGTGTAGTAATTTTATTTTATGTAATAGGTAAGGCTGTACTCAGCAAGAACATGCCGCCATCTTCCACACATAGGAAGATCTTCGAACCCTGTAGACATCAGCACCTCAGCATGAACTAGGCTGATTAGCCAAGAGTTAAGCTGCACAACGCAAACACTGTGGCATATTACAAAAATGTGTCTTGCTACAGTAACTACAAAGTAGCTAGTACCCTGCAACAGAGAATTCCATCCCCTTAGTTGCAAGTACAACAGCAAAGCAACTTTTAATTGGCTCTAGTAGTAAGACTTTTCAAGGGCTTGAGGCATGTATGGGGGGAGGGACCGATTGTCTGAAGGTTTGAGTGCATTGTGATGATGTGAGTGGTGAGAGCAATAATTTTCGCATATCTCTTACAGAAATGAACAGCAATCCTAACTACAGGAAACACAAGGGCTGTAGTACATCACTCATGACTCTCCTTGGTTGTCTTCATGTAAAATCATTTTATTGCACAGACAGGAAAATCCTTCCCCATGCAAAATGGCTTCTATTCAATTAAACAGAAGCTAAAATAAAGAAAAACTCATTTTGGAAGCTCACTCAATGGAACAACACTGGATGGAACTGCCTCCAAAATAGTACAGTAAGGGCCAAAGCTACCATTAATCCCAGGCTATCAACAGGTACGCATGAGTGTTTAACATCAACCTCCTAATCCCTAGTGAACAACGTCCCACCACCCAAAACTATCCCAAAATGTAATATAAGTGGCAATAGCTGTTCATAAAAGCTCCCAAAATAGACTAGCATGGGTGCTGCACACTAGGAATAAGATGAATTGGCACACCTTTGTAAATACATTTCCACAGCATCTAATTTGTAAACTAATTATATTCACTGCTTGATTTCAAAAGCATCTAATACATACAATATTTTAAAACATGAATATAAATTGAGCAATATTCAGCCGTCAGCAATGAAAGCAGAAATTCCACTAAATCTCTGGGCATCCTGCTTGTATATCCAATTTTGACGCAATGTAGATATTTATCCTATTTATAGTTTAATGAAAGCTTAATCATCATACTTGTAATGCAGAAGAAGTCTCCTTATCTTTTCACCTTCACGGAATCCTTGTCCAGAATGCAAGTAGACAACATCAGTATGGAGTATCTGACCTAGAATGAGGAAAGGCAAAACCATTCAGTTAGAAATAGAAAAATCCAAACAGTATTTCCTGCTGAACTACCTAGGTGAAGGGCTGATTCACAAGAAAAACATTTCAATAATTATCCACCATTTTCTTATATACTGTGTACAACTGGGTTCACTGCCAGAATGAAATGAGTTGATAGACTTTGCCTAGCTCCTAGTAAACATGTCCACATAACAAACCGCCAGCACCAAACTGCATCACTGCTTCTATTCAGCAAATATTTTTGTGATTAGAAAAAATGGTTCCATGGGGCAGGAAGGGTTTATTGTTGTAATCTGTACATTTTAAAGATCTGCTTAGAGAGAGGTGTGATCTAGTGGTCTGAGGACAGACCTAGAAGCCAGAATGCCTAAATTCTAATTCCAGCTCCAACAGAAACTCCTTCTGTCGGCTTTGGCAAGTCACTATACCTCCCTGCAAAGCGGGGATAATATTAATGGACAGATTAACAACATATCCTTGCATCCATGAATACAGGCCCCACATTATTACCACTGCAGATTTCAGTGTGTCTACTACAGCACGTATCCAGAGACTGAGGTCTTGTTTAGACAGTGGGGTAATGTGCTCTATGGGGATTGGATTTCTAAAGCACACTAACTGGTCCATATAGACCAGGGGTAGGAAACCTGCAGCACGCAAGCTGATTTTCAGTGGCACTCACACTGCCCGGGTCCTGGCCACCAGTCCAGGGGGCTCCGCTGCTGGCCTGGGGTACTGGCCACTGGCTCCCTGCCAGCCGGCCCCCAGCCACTGGTCCGGGGGGGCTCTGCTGCCGGCCTGGAGTCCCGGCCGTCAGCCCAGGGTTCTGCAGCCGCACCCAGCTGGCCCACTGGCCCCAGCTTGGGACAGTGAGGGGTGCAGACAGGGGCAAGAGCGGGCACAGCTCAGCACCCTCACCTTAAAAACTCTTCCAGCGCCACTGTGCTGGGATATTTTTAAGTCCTGATTTGCTGCTTACATCACTAGCTCACCACGTGGAACAGCGCACTGCGTTTGATGTTGAGATTAGAACGTACATGCAAGAACTGAAATCAGAATTTTCTGACAGCTTTCAAGATTTCCAGAGATTTGGCCCAGTGCTTTCTTTTCTAATTAAACCAGAAAAGTTCAACAAAAGCAACTTGGATTTGTCTGTATTTCAGTGGATGGGTGTTGAAGATTTCGAAATGCAGCTCATTCAGTTAAAAAGCTCAGAATTGTGGGCATCAAAGTTTGGAGATCTGGGGAGTGCACTTGAAACTACCAAGAGAGATCATGGGGCCTCTGTTCTGACCTGCTGGATGTCCCTGCCAGTGCAATTTAACTGTTTGAAAAAAATTGCGTTTGCAATGCTTTCAGCATTTGGATCCACATACCTGTGTGAACAGGTATTTTCACACATGAAATCTGTCCTCTGTCCCTCTCAGAGCCGGTTAACAACTGATCACTCAGAAGCCTGTGTGCAGCTTAAAGTATCCAAATACATGCCAGACATTGGAAAACTTGCAAGGAAAAGCCAGGGCAAGGATCACACTAAACTGATAAGATCTGCATTTTAATTTAACTTTAAATGAAGCTTCTTAAACATTTTAAAAACCTTATTTACTTTACATACAACAACAGTTTAGTTATATGTTATAGACTTATAGAAAGAGACCTTCTAAAAACATTAAAATGTATTACTGGCATGCGAAACCTTAAATTAGAGTGAATAAATGAAGACTCGGCACACCACTTCTGAAAGGTTGCCGACCCCTGATTTAGACCTTGTTCATGTGCCTCATCGTTGTGCTGTTTGAAACAGCACTAAGTTAAAGCACATTAGGGAACTTTAGTGCACACCAGCAGGGTCTATACAGACCAATTCATGTGCAGCACATCAGCGTGCCCTAGAAATCACATCCCCATAAAACGTTACCCCTCCAAATAAACGAACGCAGACACTGTTAATTCTTTGAATGCTGCTTCTCTCACCCAGATTAGGAAGAACTAACAGAACACTGATCACAATGATTTACTCCTCCCAGCACAGCAACAGACATCTGAGTTCATGAATTTCTCTATCTCACCAGCCCCCCATCTGCTCTGTGCTGAGAGATGTACAGGTGGAAGGCTAGTTACTGTCGAGAGCCCTGGACTAGAACTCATGAAACATGAGTTCGATTCCAGGTTTGGCCACAGATTTCCTCTGTGACCATAGGCAAGTCACTTAGTGACAAGTGCCTCAGCTCCCCATCTGTAAAATAAGATTAAAACTGATTTTCTAATCAAAGGTGCTGGGAGGATAAATCCATCGGCAATTGTTCAGGCTAACATTTTGGTGGATCTGGGCTCCTTTCGTTTTTATCAACTCTTGCTAATAACACTTATTTACTTATTTCACAAAAGTCTTACGAGAACAGTAAATATTTGTAAAGCACTTAAAAGATACAAACAACGTATTCTTATTTCTGCAGTTGACCTTCCCCTTTTTAAAAAAATGAAAAGTATCCATAATGTTTTTGTTTTATGTTATAACCAAATTTTCTGCATCTTTTCATTTGGCAACTACTGGCCCAAAATGAGGATTTAAAGACTCTTTAACACCTAGTTAAGCAATACAACTAGCTTTGCACTGGTCAAACATGTCCCCCCTTTCGGCAGAATTTCTGCAAATGCTGTCCCAGTTAAGGGGTCACTACTATTCGCTACCAAGCTAAATAGTAAGTTCTCTAGGAGATATGCATATAAAATGGCCATCCCAATTAAGCATACCTTTTTTTCAGTTAGTTATACGTCATTGTACTTAAATACAGCAGCCATATTTGAATATACAGTGTGTGCGAGTCTATTCCCTGTACTATGTGCTGTGAAAGGGATTAAATTAGAGAGAATGCTGGACTGGGTACTTTGAAAGGCCATCAGTGATTCAGGAAACTTTATACAGAAAATCTAGGAAACGTAAGTCTGTAACTCTTAAAAATCAGACAACTAAGAAGAAAACTCATTGAGATATAAAACAACATGAAGAGAATAAATCTGAAGGCATTATAAAAACTAATACATGATTTGAGCCTTGTCTTTTGGCAATATAGGGTTAATTCAACACCAAAGCCACTACTGCTTCCCCAGAACAAGTCTAGCAAAAAAAATAAATAAATAAAAATTGGAAAAACGTAATTTCCATTTTCACAAAAATTTATGATGAAAAGAAAAGAAAGAATTATGCCTGTGAAGAACAGCATACATGTTTTTAAATCAAGTGTCACTGGCTTGCAAAAAAGGCCTATTTCCTGTGATCCATAATTGGTTTTTTGTTTTTTTTTTTTAAACAAAGACTGTAAAATGCATAAACATCCACAAGTTTTACGAGCTGGTTTCCCTTAACAGACTGTTTGATTATAATAAAAAGCAGCGTACTTCACATTTTATCCAAACCACAGGTGGTGTGGCTTAATGTTTTATTTCACTGAAGAATTGACAAAATACTTGTACAGTTTCCAGATGCACACGTTATGGCCATCAAGGAGTTACAGAAGGCAGAGTTTTTTTGTTTTGTTTGCTTGTTTTGGGGGTTTTTGTTTTTTAAAAGAAAGATACATATTGTAAAGTATCAATTTGACATGTTGAGGAGAGATACAGATTTGCTGTGATCAAAGATAGGAAAGACCCTGGCTCTCTCACCATTTTTAATATATTTCAACTGCTGAATACGTAACCAATGCAGAAGTGGTAGGGAAAAGAAAGCTAAATAAACCATAGAAAGATGGACAGAAAAACATTTCCAAATAAAATCTATCAACAGAAAAGCACAAACATTACAAGGCAATAGGACAATGGGTAAATTTTTATTATGTGTAAGTGACTTAGCCTAAGACTCACTGAAAGTCAATGGGATTTAGACTTCTATTTCTATACTACAGCCTAAGTCAGCAAAACGTTTTGTCAGTCAGGGGTGTGAATATTCCACCCCCGTGACTGACATAAGTTACACCAGCATAAGCGCTCGTGTTCACAGCGCTATGTCGGCGGGAGAGCTTCTCTCGAAGGTGGCTTTTTTATGCCAACAGAAGAGCTCTCTCCCACCAACACAGAGCGTCTTTACCAGACGTGCTGCATTTATAGACATGGCTTTAGGTTCCTCAGTGCCTTTGAAAATGGAACTTAGGCATTTTAGACCAATGACTTCCTATGCATCAAACAAAATGTATTATAAATACTCTGCTCCAAACCATAAGGAACTCTGTAAACAAGGCCAGAATCATTAGGAACTGACTGGGTAGTTAGCAAATGTACAAAAAACACTATGAACAACTTTTATTAACTACAGAGGTGGACAAGTACCTAAGTGACAAAACACGTGCATCACACCCGATACCTCTTTTTTGAGGTCTCAGCAGAAAAGGCAAGAACAGGATGGGAGGAGAAAGTGACAAACCTTTTCACATCCTTACAGGGGTAAACCTCCAGACCAAACTAAGGCACATTAGGGAAATTTGCCCTGCAGCTCCCTAAAAGTTCTCTGGTGAGCAGGTGCAGCTTCAGATCTCCAGAGCTGCTGGGTCCTGCACCTTCCGTAAGTGCCAGTTTACTTTAAAATATGCAATATTAAAGAAAAACAAGCAGAGAAGAAGTCAATTTCCAAGTGTGTAAACAGGTTATTTGTGTAGGAAAAAAGTTATGAAGTACAGTAACTCCTCACTTAATACTTAACATTGTAGTTTTGTTCCTGAAAAATGCAACTTTAAGCAAAACTATGTTAAGTGAATCCAATTTCCCCATAAGAATTAATGTAAATGGGGGAGTAAAAACTGCCAGACAAAAGGCATTATATACATTTTAAACAATTTTAAACAAGCAATTTAATACTACAGTCATTGCTGAGTATGAAGCTTGGTTGAGGTGGTGGAGTCACAGAGTGGAAGAGGGTGGATTGTCCGGCTGCTCCTCTTGCTGAACTTTCTGAACTCGCAAAAACACATCTAGAGATTGTTGTTTTGCTTTCCTTTTTTTTTCTTGGTAAATTTCTTTATAGCAAGTCATTAGATGACCAACTCCCCTGATCACTTTGGAGCTGCGTTCCCTGTCAGGATAACCACCACTCAGGATTTGCAAGCCAGCCTTAACCCGCCTCTTCTCCTCCCCCCCACCCTTCTCCCCCTTTAGTCCGCACACTGTGTCCTTGCTCCTCCCCCCTCCCCCCTGAACGCCGCAAACCAGCTGATTGCCACGGACAGGACGCGGGGGGAGCAGGGGAAAGGCAGGGTCCACTGGCGGGCAGGAGGTGCTGGGGTGGGGGCACAGGGGAGCTGATAAGGGGGCTGCCAGCTGTGGACAAAGCAGGCAGCCAAACGACGTTATAGCGAAGCATTGCACAACTTTAAATGGAGCATGTTCTGTAATGGAGCAGAGATGTAAGATCGAAACAATGTTAAGCGAGAGGACGTTAAGTGGGGAGTTACTGTATTCAAATGCTGATTCCATTTTAAGCTGTAACACATTTCGGGTCCAATTCCTAACTGCCTTGTTTTAATTATTTACAACTGTGTGATGAGAGTGCAAAACTGTTCATTCCCACCTTGCACAGGTGAAAATGACTAGACAAGGGAATGGAGACTCAGGCCCGTAACATTTAATGCCATGCTACTAAAGGAATTTGCAGGGTAAATAACATGCAAACATGAAAGACTAAATCATAACAGAAATTAGATACCCTCCATAAGTATATTGTATAACAACTAGCTTTTACTATAATTCAGTGAATTTCAAAAGTTAAACAGTGTTTTAAAAGCTGATGGAAAATCTAGAATTTAAACTTACTGGTTGGTGAAATGATAGCCAGCTTGCAGCCATGTTTGTACCCAGGATCAACTCCCATCATAGTACGTCCTCTCACAGGGCTCATCAGAAGCAACTGTCGAAGATTTCTTCCAAACATCATTATAGATTCTTTCTCTGCATCAGATGTTAACTTTGATCTTAGAGGATAGAAAGCAAAAAGAGGGGTTTTTTCCCCTGTTAGTTTTCAGACACTAATTGGCTGTAGTCCTAAGAAAGTAGTCTCAGTAACTGGCTTGCAGTTATAGTTACCCATAAGTTGTGTAAAGTGCACAGACTCCTTTCTGCCTTATTTTCACACATCCACTATTAAATTTTTTAACAGACAGCAGTCTCTACTCAAAGCTGGGTTTCTACTTGCAGGGGAATGGTATTCCGATCCTCATCAGCCCGGCCTTGAGAAACACCTATGCTGAATTCAGCTTCTAATGTAAACCTACAGAGACTGGGATAATTTCCTAGTTACTGAGAAAATTACCACCCAGCAGAACTGGTTTAAGCAAGTAAGCTTGAAATGGACTAGATGGCCTGATAAGTCGTTTCTATATGTAATTGCTAAATTACTATAATTCACTAGATAGCCAGTCTGGTTTATGAGTTACAGTATTTCACAACTGTATTTGAAACTGGTGATTTGATAAACAATTTCAGATGCAAAATAATAATAGTGTAGTTGATGTGTTTTCACATTTGCTTGTGTGGTTGTAGGCAAAGCAGAAATTCATAGATACAAAACATTCTCTATTTTTCTTCCTCTTCCATGACCTTTGAAAAAAGAAATATACCACTGAAGACCAAGGAATGAGTTCTGTAACTTTAGCATCATTTATTACAAATATCCTTGTTTATCTGAGACAAATGTGTATTTTTGCTAGGTGTAAGTATGCAAAGTATGTGCCTTGCATGTCAACAGCAGCCAAGAAGAGAATGTCTGATAACAAAATGTCTTAATTGTTTACACTTATTACAGAATAAAAAAGTTTATTAAACATAAAGAATCTTTAGTATTCAGTGGTTTCCTCTCTCTTTGCACGTGAACACATCCATGCACCATCTTATAATGTGATCAGTTATTAGGATAATTAAGGAAGTCATGATGACTCATATAGTAACTAACACTGTAAGCCTGCATATAACTTTAAAAGTACCCACACTTTTTCCCCCAGGAATGTATGTCTTCTTGGTCAGTCAAAAAGGAACCCTTTTCTGCACATTAATGTACCACTGAAAACCACCTAAGATTACCATAAATGAAAAATTAGGGGAAATAATTCTTTGTTTATATATTTTCATAGAGAATTAATTGTATAGAAAAACTACATTCTCATTTACACATCAATTAATTTTGTGCATTTGACAGTAATTTTATGTATAGTCAGATCAATTGCTTCCCAAAGAGCCAGTCTGTTCCCAGTTTGTGAGCCTCTTTACACAGAGCAACGATGAGGAGAACAGACATTTTTAAAAAATAGGAAAATATGACTAAAACCACAACTACTGGCACCCGGACTCATGGACATATGTAGAATGTGAAACTACTTTTAACTCCAATTTTTGAAAAACAGACTAGATTGCAAGTTGGTGATGTCCCTTCAACACTCAGAAAGACATAACCACCCACATGTTTCCCTTCACACATCCTTTGCAAAGCATTTCTGTGGAAAGGCATCCTTCACGCAAAAGAAAGAAAATCCCTCTGGAATTGTCTCTGTATGAAGAACACAAAATTAGCACAGATATTATCTAAAGGGTGTGACAAAGCTCCGACCTTGTCTCAGTAGGTCTCACGCTTGCTTCCTGGCAGATTATGTTAGCCTCAGAGGCTCATTGTGACCCTCCACATAGCCCTTCTCTCTCTAGAGGCAAGGGTCACAGCCTACTGAGCCATTTTCATCATAGCCAGCAAGGGTGGTGAGGAGAAGCTACCCTCCCAAGCAGTGTCTCTGTTGTCTCCCAGTCTCAGTGATTAGCCGGGGAGGGGAGTGGGGAGCCCGGGCCCACCCTCTACTCCAGGCCAGGGATCCTGATAGTAGCAGCTCTTGGTAGGTGACTTTTTGGAAACAGGACGAGTACGATTCCTTGGACCACTTCCCCACAGCAGCCCCCACTTCCTCAATATCTTCATCACCCTTACCTCAGGGCCTCCTTCCTTGTGCCTGATAGGGTTTGTACTGCTCCATTTCTCCAGCAGCATGGCTTCTTCCTACAGATCCTGACACACACACCCCCACCTGACTAACTGGGAAGCTTTTAACTAGTTTCAGCCAGCCCCGATTGGCTTCAGGTGTCCCAATCAACCTAGCTGTCTTCCCTGCTTTCTGGAAGGATCTTAATTGGCCCCAGGTGTCTTAATTGACCAGGGTAAGCAACTGCTATTTGCTTACCCTGGTAACAGGGATTTGTTTAGCCTGGGGCTAATATATCTGTCTCCCACTACTTTCCTATAGCCATCTGGCCTTCCCCCATCAAAAGGGAGATTGTGAAAAGTACACAAAATTTACATACATTCCCTAGGCTGCCCTGGCATTTCAAAAGGTACATCAAAGACTGTGTTCTGGCCTCCATTGAGTAGAAGAAGGAATCACCCTCAGGCAGCAGAGTGGCTGCGCTATAGCAGCTGCCACTGAACCCAACAGCAGAAGCAATCGCTGCCTCTGCCATGGTGTGTGGGCGTGAAGACTGGAGAATCTGCACAAAGGAAGATCCTCTGGCCCTGGCTTTCCTCTATCCCCAAAAAGTGGGTTCTATATCACCCACAGGACATCCACTCCCCACATGCAGCTCAATCTACCCATTCTACTACAACACGGACCTGTGCAGGAATTGGATTTACCCCTAGCCACATGTTATTAGTTTTGTACATTTTATGGAAACATGTTTAAAGTTGGCTCAGATTTAAGACACTTTTATAGTAACAGGAAATGGTACTGAAAGTGCCAGGTGTGTGGAGACTATAACGTATGTCCTTTCTATTACTTAATATCCTGTATTTTTAATTTCAAATATAGAGCTTTCTTTTTCTCTTTACCTGCTTCTCATTGAACATGTGGATCAGTGATATGACCCACCACCCCGACTGCCAGCCCTCAATTTTAAAATTTTGGATAGTCATTTAATCCTTTATAAAACTGTCCCAGGTAGCCTGACATTTATTTTCCCTTTATGTTCTCAGGGCACCACTGACTGCATCAAAAATGATAAAATGCCTAGCTTTGTGTTGTTCTAATTTCTGGTCACTCTTATTAATAAGGTTTGTGGGTGTGGGGGGTTCCCTCAAACATAAGAACATTGATTATTTTGAAAATAAATATCCTCATTTGCCATTTTATGAAAAATAAAATAATTTAACAAATGATTTAACTTATCATTTCAAATTTACTAGGATGATTATAGTAACAACAAATATAAAGAATATGGTGATTCCTTTAATTTTCTTTTGCATTTGAAACTCAAAATTGCATTCAGTTATCAGATTGCCAAGAGAAGTATTTTAATAAGGGCAATTACCCTAATCTTGGCCTACGGACATCTGGAGTCACAGCGGGAAGATAAGGGTTCTGAAGTTTGGACTCCATTTCCAAACTCCAGCTTCCATATGCAAAGCACAAGCAATATTTCCTGTGGGAACTTCAGGTATAAAATGAGATGTATAGGAAAAAAGTGTCTATGAAGAACAGTGAGGGAAAGAGCTTCAGCACTTTTTGAGAGAGTATGGAAAATTAGGAAAGGAGTACACATTTAAAAAAAGATTTCCTCATCTCATCACTTGTGTTGAATCCCTATGAAATTATTCCAGGCAGGACTGCAACAAAATAAAATGTATTCTGAAGTGCCAAAAGCATTGCTGGACATTATTATACCAGGTCTGAGCAATCATGGTACCTGACAGGAAGGAAAGTAGAAGGCAGGAAATGAAACAATAAATAAGGTAACTGTCGTGCTGGCAAGTTCTCTCCTCCTCATCACTAGGAGTAAAAGTCTCAATACACTCTTCGAAACTTTCTGCTCCAACGCTTATTAATAAAAAAAAAAGTTGGAGATGTTAATACTAAAAGGAGGTTTTAAAGTACTTTAGCAGCCGTGTGCAAGACTCCAAAGAAAAACTTCTGATGAGAAGAGAGAGAGGATAAAAAAAAGGAGAGGAGTTAAGTGGTCACAAAAGTGAGAAACTGATTGCTCACTGTCTCAAGCCAAGAATACTATTGGCAGGTGCTGTACATTCTTCCCCACAGGAGTTCAGTTTCAGCACTAATCCCATATTATTCCAGTTCCAGGCCTTTCCTCGTTGGAAACGGCCAATTATGCCAAATTTTCCCAAACAGTAAGATATGGACAAACATCCACTCAGGAACAAACAAAGTATTTCACTTATGACCTAAACTCAGACTTAACCTGATCCAGAGTTTGTTTTATTTTAAAAAGCAAAACAAAAAACTGCACTAACCCACTGTTGCAACAAACTTCACATTATAAATGGTTGATGAAGATTTCTTTGGAAGTGCTGGTTTGGTGAAAAAAGTGTATTCCTGTATGTACTCCACACTACTTTAAGACTATTAAATCTATTCCACAGCATTGCAAAAGTATCCATGATTTCATGTGACTGAGCAGAGCTAAACGAAGCTAACTGTTGTTGCAAGCCATTGTAATGCATACGTAATCCCTATTTAACAAACAGCTACTTCTGAGTAGTTAATATAGTACATAACATTCGTTAGACCACACAAAAGTCACATGCGAGGGGGGGGGGGGGAAGCTATGTACTTGGTTTAAAAAATGAGTGGAAAGAGCCAGGTTATTAAAGAATATTGCTCCCAGTATAAACTATAACCCAATTTCTTAACAGTATCCCTTAAATAATTGGATGTTGTCCTTTTCCATTGTTAGGGTCTTTGTTAAAAAAACAACCACATTGTAGTTAAGGCCAGGGTTTTTCTACTGAAGCACAGAGGCAGGTGGCTCATTATCCCACCCAGATATAAGGAACATGAGAGTGAGCCTAAGGTGTGGGTTGAACAATCTAAGAACACTGGAGCCAAGCCTGGGAAAAGGCTTGATTTAAGAACCGTCATCGTACTGTTAGCTCAGAGTCATTGAGTTTAAGGCCAGAAGGAACCACCAGATCATCTAGTCTGACCTTCTGTATATCACAGGCCACCAACTTATTAATAAAGTTCCAGGAAACTCCAGGAAAGGGACAAATTTTGACTCTGAAGACTGAACTTTGTTTTAGAGCAGGTTGTGAATGGCAACTGCTCTCGCACATTTGAAGGAAGCTGGCACATGACATCCCCACAAGACGATGTTCACAGTTTTGACCAACAATGGTCAAATAAACCTCTCTACTTTATTTTAATAGCTAAGAGGATTCAGGTCACAGTGTGTCACTTCCTCAGCACCTTTGTAAGGTGCCAGTGACGTAACACCTAAGGGAGGTAGCAGACCAGTTACTGCATTTACCCCATCAATTCAGAAATCTACCATACAAACTGCCAGTCAAATGAATTGGAGCAATCTTGTCTGCAAAGTAACTGACAGTGGCCAATAAAACAACTCAGATACATAGAAGCAGGCACACTGCAAAGCAGATATTTTCCAGAGGGACACTGGCTCCCTAATTATATGAGGCCTAAATTTTCAAAATGTGACTATTGGTTTTGGATACCCAATTTGACAAGCTTCAAGGGGCCTGATCTAAAAATCAAAACATTTTTGACTGTTTCAGGTTGTGCACCTAAAAAATTAAAGACACACACAAAAATAAGTAGACGGTGTATGACAAAAGAGTTTGAAAGTTTATGTGGATGCATCCGATGAAGTGAGCTGTAGCTCACGAAAACTTATGCTCAAATAAATTGGTTAGTCTCTAAGGTGCCACAAGTACTCCTTTTCTTTTTGCGAATACAGACTAACACGGCTGTTACTCTGAAACCTGTCTGGAATGTGTGTGTTATGGCTGTTTTTGCAACTCATAGTGGATCTTCACATCAATATTATTCTTAACCTAATGTATAGGGCCCTACCAAATTCACGGTCCATTTTGGTCAATTTCATGGTCATAGTATTTTTAAAATAGTAAATGTCATGATTTCAGCTATTTGAATCTGAAATTTCATGGTGTTGTAATTGTAGGGGGTCCTAACCTGAAAAAGAGGTTGTTTATTTTTGGTTGGGGTTTTTTGGGGGGCCGGGGAAGGGGGGAAGGCAGGGAAACAAGGTTATTGTTTTGGGGGGGGAACGTATTCATACATTTGGGATGAAGTTTGACTCGTTCTGAAACCTATCTGGAATGTGTGTGTTATGGCTGTTTTTGCAACTCAAAGTGGATTTTCACATCAATATTATTCTTATGGGACGGGGTTGGTGGGGGGGGAGGGTGAGGGCTCCATCTGGGGGTGCGGGCTCTGGGGTGGGGCTGGGGATGTGGGGTTTGACTTTGGAGTTGCAAAAAAACAGCCATAACACACACATTCCAGATAGGTTTCAGAGTAACAGCCGTGTTAGTCTGTATTCACAGTAGTGGCATCCGCAGGAAATGCTTTGTCACATTTGAGGAAGTTGGGAATTGTAAATGAGGTGCATATAATGGGTGCAGGCGGGGGTGAGGGCTCTGGCTGGAGGTGCGAGCTCTGAGGTGGGGCCGGGGATGAGAGGTTTGGGGTGTAGGAGGGGGCTCCGGGCAGGAGGATGTGGCTGAGGGGTTCAGGGTGTAGGAGGGGGCTCTGGGGTGGGCCCAGAAATGAGGGATTCAGGGCACGGGACGGGGTTGGTGGGGGGGAGGGTGAGGGCTCCATCTGGGGGTGCGGGCTCTGGGGTGGGGCTGGGGATGTGGGGTTTGGAGTACAGGAGGGGGTTCCAGGCTGGGGCAGGGGACTGGGGTATGGGAGGGGGTGCGGGCTCTGGAGGGAGTTTGTGTGCAGGAGGGGACTCAGGGCTGGGGCATGTGTCCTGATTACAGTTATAGGTGGCCAGCCACAAATGCTGCAGTGACACAACCCCATATAGTGTACACGGGGAAAGGCAAGGCAAACCATGGATTTCTCCATCTGCACAAGGGGCTGTACCAATGGGTAAAATCCAAGGCCAGAGAAGGCCCCAGTCACACATTAGATTTTGTAGCAAGGAATGATGCAAATTAAGCCCAACATGGCAGCCTAACTATGAAGTGATCTTCAGGGACTTAAGTCAGTCACACTGGAGCCTACTTATGTAGTTAACTCCCACCCACCAATGGCAAAATAGACTCAAATACTACTAAATTTTGACTTTTAAATTTCCTGTTTATTTAAACAGAATGATATAGCTTGCATGTGACACTTCATCTCATGACACAGCTATTACAGTGTCATTGAAAATAAGACTATTTTACAGAGCCATCACAAAATCCATAGTACAGTATCTAACCAACATTATGACTACTATATTTATCATGTAGTGGAGATGACAAATATAAGGGCGACTTCCAACAAGAGCAATTATTTTGTCAGTTTCTTTCAGACAGGTACGCGAAATGGAGTCAGAACAATGTCAGTGACAGCATTATTGCAATGGCAATTGTGTAATGGAAACAACAGATGTCTAGGACAATTTCAGAGACAAAGGATTATTGTTAAGATTATGATAATGATCCGATTATAGTATTGTAATGTAAACTCTAAACTGTACTTGTTAGGTAAAAATATTATGAAAAGTATAGCCAACATATGAAATAGGGTTCTTTTTTCCCCTTCCGAAGTTGAGTTATTGACCATTTTAAATACTTTTTCTCCAATTAAAATTAATAGGAATAAAATGTCTATAAAATGTCAATTTAAAAAAAATTAAGATTACAGATTATTAAAAACGTCTGATAGCGCATGTCACAATAAAGTGTGTCTTAGTAATATACACAATATAATGTAAGTCAAAAATTTTCTCTTTCTGCTTAGACCACTTGTTTACCTAGACCACAGGTGGCCAGCCTGAGAAGGAGCCAGAATTTACAAATGTACATTGCCAAAGAGCCACAGTAATACATCAGCAGCCCCGCATGAGCTCCCCTACCCCACTCCCAGCGCCTCCCACCCACCAGCAGCCATGCCAATCAGCACCGTCCCCTCCCTCCCCAATCAGCTGTATCATGGTGTACAGGAGGCTCTTGGGGAGGGGGGGAGGAGTGAGGGCACAGGAGAGGGGGCAGGGAGGGGTGGAGTGGGGGTAGGGCCTGTGGCAGAGCCAGGGGTTGAGCAGTGAGCACCCCCTGGCACATTGGAAAGTTGGTGCCTGTAGCTCCAGCCCTGGAGTCGGTGCCTATATAAGGAGCCGCATATTAACTTCTGAAGAGCCACATGTGCTCCGGAGCCACAGGTTGGCCACCCCTGAGCTAGATTAACCTGAATGCGGTTGCAAACTGAATTTTGAGAATTGAGATTGATAATTCATCTCTTTTGGATTATTTCAGGCTAAACTGAACATTATTAATTTTTACTTGGCTGAATGATACACACTAAATCCTACATGGTACCAGGTTTTGTGAAAACAAACAGTGCAGTGTTTACCTGAATTCTCTACAGAGGAGAGGATAAATAAGACGTTTATATGAATCTTCCACCGAATTATGCAATATCTTCATTAACTCTGGTTTTGCATAGCGTTTTGGTCTCCACCTGTACAAAAAAACAAAAAGGGTAGCATTAAACACTTCCACCACACAAAATCATAAATGTATAGCTGGAATGGGCTTCAAGAGGTCATTTAGTCCAGCCTCCCTGCACTAAGGCAGAACAAGGATACCTAGACCATCCCTGACAGGAGTTTGTCTAATCTGTTCTTTTCAGAGTAGCAGACGTGTTAGTCTGTATCCGCAAAAAGAAAAGGAGTACTTGTGGCACCTTAGAGCTAACAAATTTATATACACAGAGAACATGAAACAATGGGTGTTACCATACACACTGTAACAAGAGTGATCTGGTAAGGTGAGCTATTACCAGCAGGAGAGAAAAAAAAAACTTTTGTAGTGATAATCAAGGTGGGCCATTTCCAGCTGTTGACAAGAATGCGTGAGGAACAGTATGGGGGAGAAAATAAACATGGGGAAATAGTTTTACTTTGTGTAATGACACATCCACTCCCAGTCTTTAGTGAAGCCTAAGTTAACGGTGTCCAGTTTGCAAATTAATTCCATTCAGCAGTCTCTCCTTGGAGTCTGTTTTTGAAGTTTTTTTTGTTGAAGAATTGCCACTTTTAGGTCTGTAATCGAGTGACCAGAGAGATTGAAGTGTTCTCCGACTGGTTTATGAATGTTATAATTCTTGAAGTCTGATTTGTGTCCATTTATTCTTTTACGTAGAGACTGTCCGGTTTGGCCAATGTACATGGCAGAGGGGCATTGCTGGCACATGATGGTATATATCACATTGGTAAATGCGCAGGTGAACAAGCCTCTGATAGTGTGGCTGATGTGATTATGCCCTATGATGGTGTCCCCTGAATAGATATGTGGACACAGTTGGCAACGGGCTTTGTTGCAAGGATAGGTTCCTGGGTTAGTGTTTTTGTTGTGTGGTGTGTGGTTGCTGATGAGTATTTGCTTCAGGTTGGGGGGCTGTCTGTAAGCAAGCACTCGCCCGTCTCCCAAGGTCTGTGAGAGTGATGGGTTGTCCTTCAGGATAGGTTGTAGATCCTTGATGATGCGCTGGAGAGGTTTTAGTTGGGGGCTGAAGGTGATGCCTAGTGGCGTTCTGTTATTTGTTAGTCTCTAAGGCACCACAAGTACTCCTTTTTATTTTAATCTGTTCTTGAAAACCTTCAATAGCGGGGATTCACAAACCTCTCTGTTCCAGTGACTAGCTATCCTTATAGTTAGAAAGTTGTTCCTAAAATTCCTTGCTGCAAACTAAGCTGATTATTTCTTTCCCTAGCCTCAGTATGGAAGATCCCCTCAAGATAAGAAAGAAGAAGCTTCCATAGTTAGAGAGAGAGAAAATAAAGACCAAAACCATTTTCTAATATGGATTGCTTCAGCATAATGTTCTGTAAATGCCAGTATTACTGCACCAATGCTGCTGTAAAGTTATATCTTCAGTCGTGAATGGAAGAAGGCACTGTAACTTGGCACATGCTTTTACTGTCAGAAAAGGTGAGGAGACTATGGACTTTTAGCGAACTGGTATTTCAGACTGTCTTCATTTTAAAGAAAATACTACAAAAATAAATTAAAACTTCCCTCCCACTTGGGCTGAAAAGAAAAAAGAGCCAGTCAAACTTCATCCCAAATGTATGAATAAATCAGTTTTACATTTCCATTATATGCACCTCATTTACAATTCCCAACTTCCTCAAATGCGACACAGCATTTCCTGCGGATGCCACTACTGCGTTATGGATGTGAATAGAGGGCAGCTAGTTAAGGAAGGCAACGGAAGTCAAATAAAAGTTGAAGTGCTGAACTACAGACAGCGAACGGAGAACAAATACAAAATTGAGTTAAAACATTTTCTTAACATCTCTATAAGTGAAAACAGTCTATTTGTTTTGGAACAGCAAAAAAGCAAACATACCCAGTACATGCATTTTCTTTTTGTTCTGTTAATGATATGCTTAAATTATACACCAAATTCCAGAGACTAGCAAAATCTCATTCAAAAATAATCTCCCAGAATTTTGTAAGCCATGCTTATCTTGTACCTTTTCTACTGTGGTGCAACTGTGTGGATAGACAAGGCCCTGCTACGATTTGCTACAAGACATCAACCCAAGCCACAGAAGTCAGATCTGAATTTCAAGCTTCCCCAAAATTCAGGTGTGATCAGATCCAAGGTTTTGTTTCTCACCAAGCTATTTTCTGAGCAACATTATTAGCAAGAACCCATGCAATTATCTACCAGATACAAGAAAATTAAAGTTGTCCACTGAGCAGGTAGGAGGGACTTGGCAGGGCTCTATCTGGAATCATTTGGGTACATTTCAGAAAGCTGTTCTTAACAAAATGAGAGAGTTGTGGCCATTTGAAAATCTGTCCAGGTGTGAGCGCAGCTGAAAATTATGCTAATTTTTTAAAAATAGAGTATTAATCTTGTCTGTACTGCACTGAAATAAGACTCCCAAACTTCTCTGAAATAGCCCAGACAACTTTTCAGTTGTTTAAGGAATTATCTCCTGAAACAGATTCTCTTCTTATATATTTATATTTGAAAAGTAGTATGTGATCATCTAATTAAACACCATACCTTGATAAATACATACATGGGGAGTTAAAGATTACATAAGGACCTTGTTTTACCATTTCATTATTTTTGAGTGCTTAGCCACATGACCTTAACATTGTATTAACAATTTTTGGCAACAATTTTGTTATACTTTGTTGCAGAGAGGATTTTTTGGTATACACATAAAATAGGTGCAGGATTTCCTTTGCTCTCATTGCTACCCAATTCTATTACCATAAATTTGTACAGGTGGTAAAACTGACTATACTGATGGAGATAGTAACGCATTTGGACAGCAGACATCAGGTTCCCTCTCTCTCTTGTTAAGGCTGATTAGTAGATCTCTTATCCACAAATAGCTCATCACAGCAGATATTTTTGACTGCATGCTACCTACGAATGACTAATAAAATGATTTTGTGATATTCAGTGAGAAGTCCTATAAATTCTACAGAACCACATTCTACAATTCATCATGAAACTAAAAACATCCAGAAGACGTATTCAATAAACAGCCTGTGAATAAATAGCATGTTTTTTAACCCACACACATATTCCGTTACTTGTGGGGGCAGAGAGGGAAACAAAGCTTAACACTGGAATGGAGCTAAAGCACCTCTAGATAGCTCTTGAAAGATAATTTGAACCTAATTAATCTCTACTCCGCGAAGTGTTTTTTTCTGGAATATTTAATGAAGAACGAATTAATTTCTAAAATACTTTAAGTGTGGCAATGGTCAGGAAAGTTGTTATGAAAACAGCATCTTCTTACTCAACAGGTCTTCTCTCTGAGTGCATCTGCTTACCCTAGGGAATAAGGTAAAAATATCTGCACTCCTGTTGGGCCTGCATAACAAACAACAGCTGTGGGAGAGTGAACTGGGTTCTATTTGGGCACCCTCATCATCAACAGAATTGTTAAAGTTCAACTGAGGAATCTTCATTACCAGTGACAATGACTGATCCAAAAAGAACGCAGCTGGTTTTCTAGACCCCAAGTCAAAAAGGCAGCAGTATAATCTGTTTTCCTGAGAATTTAGCTAATTATACATGGAAGGTGGAAGTCACCCACAAGAACAGCTATTTAATGCATGATAACTCTGGCCTTATGTGGGATTTGAGAATTTCATCCTGAGAGGAGGTGAAAAAAATAAAATCCACCGTCCCCTCAAGCCAAGTGATTCTGTTTTTACAGAGTAACTTCAGTGCAAATCCATCCTCCCCCTCAGTGATCAGTGTGGTCCTGCTGCATAAGAGGGGGTTAGATACAGAGTCGGGAGTACTGCAGGGGGCAATTCTGGACAGGCTAAACCAGCCATTTTCTAGAATTTGGCCCAACCACAATGGCAGTTCTAGCAGTGGGTGCTCATCCCAGTGAGTTTCAATATAATCTTCAGTTTCCAGTCTCCAGCCCTTCTGATTTACATCATATTAGTGGTTACAGAGTCTTCAAAGAGGCCTATCACCCTCTAATTCCCCTTTTCCTCTCAATGGCATGTTATCTCTGAAGACTGCCTCAGGAGAACAAATTAAAGGTTAGTGTATTAACTACTAATTTAACAGTAGGAAATAGCATTGTTTTGTGGAGAGGGCACTTTCCGCTCTCTGGATATTTGGCTTCTAGGTTTGGTTTTGCCACGAATGTTCAGATGTTCTCTCCATAAGTAATTGGAAGGCACTCAGACACTACAGTGATGAGAAGCAAGTGAATAGGTAAGTAATAGGGATATAGGGCACTGACATCTCTCTTCAAATCCTAGGAGGCACAAGAATAAGAAAAAAAAGCTTTGGGATTTGCAGTGACCCACCTCAGAATAACACTACAGTAGAACCCCTATTAAAATGATTGGGGACTGAGGAGTTTGTAAAATCAACATCTCAACATTACAGTAGATATGTTGCATTAATTGCAGTTTGGTGCACTGCTTTGTTCTCTTCTTGTCCTTCAAACCACAGCAAAGCAATATCCAGTGCCCTGAAGGCATCAGAATGAAATAAGATGTCAACTTGTTTTTCTTACTTTCACTTTCGTTATGTGATTTTTTTTTCCATTTGTTTTCTGTAAGGAAAAATGGTTCATATAACTGGTCACTCGTAAGACTGATGTTCATAAAATTAAGGTTCTACTGTATATTATATGACAGTCTCCTTTGTATATGTTAACAAGGTGACAAAAAGTTGAAGAAGCATCTAAAATCTGTCCCCAAAGATATACAGTATTTAAAGCACTGATTTAAAGTACTGGGTAAGAAATGAGATGTATCCTTATGTGAACTGCTGATGAATTTCAGTGTACAAGTGTGACTGTATATGAAAGAAATGATAATGGGGAAAAAAGCTTTTGTAATAGTATCATCAAAGAGGACTGCCTCCAATTTACACAAATCAATTATATGGGATGAAGCAAGGTGGCACAGAAAATACTGACTGGGCTGCAAATCACAGAAGCAGACCTGGTGCACTGTATACATTAGAATCCCTACCTCAGAGCAGTCCAAAAAGACTTACGCCTGGGTCTAATGCAGTAAGCTATATGGTATTACATTTGTACATGAGACGAATGAGGAGCTAAGATCAACCTGTTTAGAATTTGTGGTACCAGGGAGTGTATTTATTCTCATCCTCCTGTTCAAACCAGCTCAAGACTGAAGATGGCTGGCCAACGATGGCCTAATGTTCAGTAACATTAGGAAACTCTTCTGGTGATCAGATGTGCACTCGTAGATCCAGTGGAAAAAAAGTGTAGAATCTAGCATAGATTTTCATGCATCAAAATCTACTGGAATTGTCTCCTATGGAATTTTTTTTGTTTGAGAGAAAATAATTTGGCCCTTAATTAGAAAAACGTAAGAAAGACCACATATTGACTCTTGAGTTGAATGTTCAATTTCTGAGGTCATTATTCCTCTTAGCACTGGAAGACTGACAAAAATATCTAAATTTACATTTTAAACTGTCATTCCTGTAGCAGCACAAAATGTTCCACTGACAGTGACTCACTCATGCTGTTGCTGAATTCTATTGTAGATGCAGCTTTTTAAGACAGTTACAGATATTTTCTCTCCACACTGTAGACCAGTGATCCTCAAACTTTTTACCTCACGCCCTCTCTTACCTGTCTACCCCCTGCCCCCCAGGACCAGCGACGTAGCTCTGGGAGGGGAGGATGCGGACAGGGCTAAGGGGGCTGAGGCTGGAGCCACAGGTGAGAGCAGGGGCGGAGCTGAGGCTGGCAGCCAGGGCGCAGGGCCAGCAGCAGATCCCCGGGAGCAAGGCCAGCAGCTGGGATAGGGGCCAGAAGCGTATCTGGGTGGCGCTCTCTCCCCACCCTATATGGGGGCTGGCCTGGGGCATGCCCCACAGTTTGGAGACCTCTGCTGTAGACAATACTACACTGGGAAACAGTTTGGTCTGTAGCATATGTAAGAACTAAAATGGATTTTTAACTGTGATCAAGAATCATAACAGCTCGGAAAAGCCCAAGGACCTTACCATTTAGGAACACTATACTAAGAGAGCAAACCGCTTTTAATCAATCACTTACACACTTTCTGTGGTGTATAATTTAACTTTCATACCATAGTATGTTACCCTTTTTATGTATTCAGACATTAGCAAAGTCTTTCTTCCTGTCTGTGCACTATTTCACATTAATTAAATTTTACACATCAAGATCAGGATTTCCAAGGATCCTTCACAATGGGAATTGGGTACCTAACACACTTTGGATCCTTGGAAAAACCCAGCCCAGATATTTTGTGTATGCAAGCAAGATAAACAAATACGGTCAGGAGAATTTTGCAAAGCAGATAGCTGGGCTCCAGTTGACACTGAAGGGAAGGAAGCTGGGAAGGGAAGGGACCAAGACCTAGAAATAGCAAAGCACTGGAGAAAATATTACTGTAACTAGGACTTATAGCACATCTTTCACCACAGATTCTCAGAGCATTTGGCAAATGTTAAACAAGCCTCACAACAGACAAGTTATCTTAAGAAAGTAACATGTCTGAAGTTATACAGAGACTCAGTAAGAAACGGAAATAGAACCTGAGTCCAGGCTCCCAATTCTCTGCTTTAACCACTAGCCTATATAAACAGCACACAGTTAGTTGTCAGGACATCTGTGATGAGAATTACGGGGAAACAGATCATATTTAGGTTTTGGGGTAATTAAAAGTAATATTTAAGAAACAATATCAATAAATGATAGTCCTGAAAGTATACAGAATGCATTCCAAAGTATCAAATTATATAGTGACTTTGGAGTAGTTACACTTCCTTTATTTTAAAAAGGGTATTTTTCATTAGAAATAAGAATGTTCTTTCATATTTTTGGCACAAGATTTTTAATGAATGAAGATAGACTATTTTAGACAGTATAATCAATACATATGACTATAATATAAGAAAAGCCATAGTAGGTCAGACCAACAGACCATCTAAACCTATATAGTGTCTTTTGATAGTGGCTGGTACCAGATGTTTCAGAGCTTCAAAATACACTAATATTTTATCCTAAATGTTCTTCTACCACATGTCCCTGTACAAAGGGCATACAGTAAAAATTTCAAAATGCATTACACAGTAAACCTTCAAATATTTTAGAATTTGAGGTGCTTAAAGAATGCTGCCAGAATTCTCAAGATACATCCAAAAACATCCTCCTTCTCCTCCTCAAAATAATAAGTCTGCAGTAGGTGGAAATACAGAATGAGATCTAGCTGTTCACAAATTTAAACTCATCTAATAAGTTAAACATTTGTTTAAAACTATTTTCTTAATGTAACAAGATATGTGAGGTGCATTTTAGTATGAAGCTGCTTATAGAAAACTATGATTTCAGTACGAATATATACACACACACACACACACACACACACACACACACACATATATATACATACACAGACCTTTCATTGACACACCACCTACAGAATTCATTCTTCACCCCGTCAGGAACGTTGACCTTCACTGTCAGGATCTTCAGATTTTCCCCTCGGTTAATGGCCAGAATCTGAGTGCAAACATAAATGGCAAAGACAGATGACACACAAAATACCCAAAAGATAAACTTATCAAGTCAACATTTGTATACACATTTGCTTGACATTCTGGAGTAAGTCATGCTGCTTATATAGTAAAACAGTTCACAAAATACTGGTTTGTCTAGATAACATCCAAAATTTAACTTAGATAAAATCACGCCATAGCAGAATACAGTATATTGTTTCACCAGAGTAAAAAATCCCAATTTCATTTTGAGAATCCAGTTTCTCTTACATATATATATGTACACACACACACACACACACACACACACACACTCTATATATATTTAAAAAAAAAAAAAATCTAACAGGAAATTAGCCAGTTGTTAATTCACTGATTGATCCACTGAGGTGTTGCCCTTGTACAACCTCAGTTCAAACTTTCACTAAACAAAATGGAAAGTGATTCAAATCAAAACAGGAGACTACAGAAGAGACAGAGCTACCCTTATGCTCCTGGTTTCCCTATTTGTACTGACAGCAACCCAAATTAAAATCAGTCCGTTTGCAGCAGAATGTGGGACAAGAAAGGTAATCAGTTTGATTTGTAAAAGTTGAACTTTTCATTACTCACCCCTAGGAAACCTTAAAACATTTTGGACCTCATTTTCAAATTAACATTAATATACCAGCCTTTAAATCACTGCACATATTGAAGACACAATCATCTGTGCTCACAAGAGAAAGAATCTGTGCACAAAAGCAGCACTTACACTAATGAACTAGCAGGTCTGGAAAGAAAAAAATCTATTTCAATTCTATTTCAATACACATTCTGGGTTTTTTATGGGCATCTGTGACTAACATGCAAATGTGGGGTCACAATTCAAGAGGTAATTACTGGAAGTTTGTCCCTATGAACCTAGGCTAAATCCCATTTAAGTCAATGGGAGTCCTTCTATTTGCATCAAGCCCTATACTGATATCTTTTAGACAATGCAACCTCAGAATAAGGAATTTAATAAATGTAAAGCATGCAATTTGCAAGCAACTGCATAGAAGAGAACACTGGTTTTTATGCTTCAGTTTTATTTCCTTTTTTTCTACTAAGTTAAACTCCACCACCACATACTCCTTAAACATTAGAAGTGTAGATTCCATTAAAAAAAGCTGTTAAAAGTTGATATTCCTGTATTGCTGCACATGTTGCTGTGTATTACAGGCCATAAACACTGTCACAACAGAGCATTCTGTGTCAATCATGAACTTTAATTCAATCACTAGCTAACTCAGACATGTCACATATGTTAAATACGATGGTTTAAAATGGCTCCAGGACATAGTACCAATTTATATTCCTCAGCTTTACTGTGCTTGTGACATACCAGGCCTGACATATAATTGAACAAAAAAAGCTAATAATAAAAATTGCATGTGAAATATTATAGCATCGGGTACCTTGACTGCCAAAGCAAACGTTTTCATGCAGAAATTAGAAAGACACATTTTTAACAAATCAAATACTTTCATGTTTATTCCAATTTTTTATTTATATATATATATATATATATATAAAAAAAGACAAAGTTAATGTCAAGCTAAAGTGAAATCAAAATGATGTTCAGGATAGACAACATACTGTATCTGATATAGAATTATAGTGCCACCATTCACAACATTATAATAAAAGGGTCAGTGTTTTAATTAAAACACTTCATTTACAAGGGCTTATAACTAGGCAGTAAAAATGCTCTGAGTTGGAACTTAGCAAAAAAAGAGTTCTCTCTCACTAGCAACTTTATAATTTAACGCTCAATTTAGTCTGTTCTAAATGATGAGCATCTGCAGAAAAAAATATACATTGAAAAGGGCCTCAATTAAATATGGCAAGCAGTTAATCAATTTCCCCACATAATGCAATGAATGTATTCAATTTTGGCGGCAGATTCCACAAACAGCTACAATGAACATAAACTACATTTTTCTCCAGCCTAAATCATGTCTGTATTAACAGACTGGAATGGATCCAGTGGATAGGAGTTACACTATCATAGACTAGTGATGGGGGAAAAAAACTTCTAAAAACAAAACAGGAGCAGGGATTTAATCCAGTGACACAAGGATACACCAGACTCAGTTCTAGCTATTGAATACATAACATCTTGTGTATTATTTCACAGAACTTTCTGATCACATTTTTATCAGAGAGCCTTAAAATAAGCAGCAGCAGTCTTGAATTAATATATTCCATTTACATCTTTCAGTAACTTTAAATATCTCTTTTGAATCACACTTTTTAAATGGTACTGAAGCTATTATGCCTAAACCATGGTATTTTACATATCGGTCTCCCTCTCCCCCCCACACCCAATTATGTCTTCCTGCCACATGGTATAGAAAAGAAGAACCAAAGAGACTAATGCATAAGCCCTAGTATGTTTACAGCAAGTCAGAGAATGTCAAGATGTTGTGGTGGAGGTTCAGTCTATTATTTATATTGTGGCAGTGACTAAAATATGCTAAGTGCTGTAATATATAAGTCCCCTACCTGAACAGCTGGCATCCTAAAAGGGCAGGACATGTTAACCTCTTTCCTCTTAGGGTATGTCTACTCGGCAACTAGACACCCGCGGCTGGCGTCTAGTTCTTGTGTAGACATACCCTTAGAGAAAAAAAGGTACGTAACTACTATCTTTAATGTGCAGCAAAATCTTCTAGACAGGAGGCACCCTCAAGAAAGGTAAAGATATACATGCAATGAAGATGACATTGTTTAGTTATTTATCAAGACCTATATTTTAATTTATTTGTTTTATTCAGCAACCAGGAATTATCTTTTTTTCTCCATCCAGTTCAGTTCATATCCTTCCTCTGATGCAATTAAAGTTTTCACTAGTACAGTAAAAGCTTTTTTATCCAGCATGTTGGGGCCGGGGGGGGGGGTGGGGGGGGGGAGGAAGAGTGCCAGTAAGTGAAAAATTCCAGTTAACTAAGAGGGAGGGAGTTTGGGCACAGGGCTGAGGATTGGGGCGCAGGAGGGGGCGTGGAGCGCTTGCTCTGGGACGGAGTTTGGGTGCAGGAGGAGGCTTGGGACAGGGGCATGGGAATGGGGTGCCAGATCTGGATGGCACTCACCTCGGGCAGCTCCCCACAAGCAGCAACCTGTCCTTGCTGCTCCTAGGCAGAAGCTTGGCTAAGAGGCTCTGCGCACTGCCTCCGCCCACAGGCACCACCCCCACAGCTCCCATTGGCTGTGGTTCCCAGCCAATGGGAGCTGTGGAGCCAGCAGTCAGGGCAGAGCAGGGGCAGCACGCAGAGCTGCCTAGCAGCGCCTCCAACTAGGAGCAGCAGGGATAGGTCGCTGCTTGCGGGGAGCTACCCGAAGTGAGCACCACCCGGAACCGGCACCCCCTCCCACGCCCCAACCTCCAGCCCTGAACCCCCTCCCACACTCCAAACCCCTCATGGACATTCCTCCACCTAGGAGCAGCAGGAACATGTTGCCACTTCTGGGAAGCCACACAGAGCCAGGTCCATACCAACTGGACTCTAAATCAGACTTTCAATGAAGATCAGAAATGCCGGTTTATAGAGCTTTCTGGCTGGTAAAGTACCAGATAGTCACACTACAAATCTAGAATAAGAACAACTTATTGTGTACTTTTATATACATGATTTTATTAGATACATGATTCTGAATGGCAAACAGATACAAAATTAATTTTTGTCAAAGAATAAATAACTTATTCTATTACATGACAAATAGCATGTGAATGTAATTCAAGACCTTGTAACCTATGTGAACACAGGGCAGAATTAAGGTTGTTCATAGAACTTTATCTATGAGTATTGCCTAACTTGAGTGCTTAGCATTCTCAGTGTAATTTTTATGTAGGGAATCTTTTTTTTTTTTTTTTTAATTTCACAGATTCTTCCTAAAGTTTCCAAGTTCCCCACATCATTTACAGACATGCTTCTTAAAAAACAATGGACTGAAAAAGAGGATTTCTTCTAATGAGTTTATCTATCCCCTCTTCAGTGCACATTATGTATGGCCTCCTTAATATGGAAGATCACAACATTCTTTACTGAAAGTCATAATAGGTACAGGAGAAAAGACATTATTTAAAGAGGAAGTGACTCTCACTGATTTGGAGGGAAGGAGAGTTCTAATCCAGAGCACCACAAGTGAAAGTGCGACCACATAGCTTTCAGGGTTGCAAGGATTAGCTAGGAAATAAATTCAGGGTGGGGAATGACCAAGATTTTCAGAAACTGAGGGCCAAGTTGAAAGAGAAATAAAATACTAGGTGAAAAAACAAAAAACAAAGATTTTTTTTTCCTAGCAAGCAAGGTTAGAAAGAGAAAGGTGTTTTGAAATTAGGAAGAGAGTATGACAAAAGAGAAGGTATTTTGTATTTTTAAAAAAAGAAGATCTAGGTTGTAAACTCCATAGGTCACAGACTGTCACTTAATTATGTTTGTACAGTGCCTAGCACGAGACCTAACCCCGGCTGGGCCCTTAGGCACTGCCACAATGCAAACAACACAGACTTTTCAGGAAGTATGACAGACAAAGATTCAGTAGAGTAGAGTTGGCGAGAAGGCAACAAAAGTAAGGTCCAGTGAGGACATAAGCGAATGATGAATCAAAGGAAGTTGGTCATGGATTCACTGGAGATGGGGACTGAAGAAAAGTTTATAGGCTGATCAAGCTAGAAAAAGGCTCCTAGTTTTGCGAAAGCAATAGAGGCACATTCCTTTGTTGTTGTTGGTTTTTGTTGTTTAATCTTTTCAAAAAGGAGAGAGAAACAGAATCCTGGACAATTTCCCAAGAGATCCTTCTACTTTTCAAGAGGAACACAACATAAAATGTGCATTTTAAAAAACCCTTAGATTACTGAAGCTGCAAGAATTCTTTAAAAGTTTAAATTTACTTTTTCACCATTTATGATGTTTAATTTATTTTTCACTCTTCACTCAGTTTGGACGATGAAAGTAAACTGGTCAGTCACTTTAAAAAAAAAAAAATTAGGCAATTAAGTGTTCTGGTTCTCAGGCCCTAGCACGATTTTCACATTTACAATATTATAGAAGAATATTTTAAAAACCATTCATATAAATCTCAATTTCACTTTTTTAAAGTAAATTTGGAGCCTTTGTTTTTGTAGAGAAAAGCTTGCAAATATGGCTCAAAAAGCAGAAGGGAAATAAGAAGCACTCAAATGTATTTAATTACGTGATTTTCAGGATTTTAATGGGGTTTTCAAGCCAATCTCATGATTCTGGGGGGCCTGACTCATGAGTCTAACATAATACTGCTCTCAGAAAAAGACTCCAGACGCTGAGAAAGTAATAGTTAGCACCTATGCATTTTGAAATCACATACTGTGCAAACAAAACACACACTTTAATGTGTTCTTTGTCCCCCTCTATGCGGAGTCACCAGAGGGCAGTAGTTTCTAACCCTTCCCAGCTACAGGACCTGGTTCTTTAACTTAAACTGCAGAGGCTCATGCTTTCAGCTCTGGAGATGGTTTCCGGGTTCCATCTCATGCCATGACCGAGATGGAGTCATCACACAAACATGCATTGATAATTTTAGTGTTCTATGAAACTGTGATGGAGACTACAGATCACTTGTGGCATTTAAAATAAGATTAAGACAAAGCGCTAGAAAACGTGTTAGGGAAATGATCCTGAAGTGGGGCTAGTCAAAAAAAGGTAACAGGGTTTTTCTCTCTCTAATTTGCATGATTTCAGTGTGGTGAAACGTGGATAGATGTTGATTTATTCTTAATAACTCAGTGAGCCATGTTAGGACACATTGTGTGTTCTTATATCTTTATTACGCATTCTAACAGCAATCTATTTCTGCCTCCACTTCAGTAATGGAGAAACTGATCAGTTTGCAATGGTTGAAGTTTTCTTTTTTCAAATGAAAAACAATCTCCGATAGGGATCTACAAACTGGTCACACCACAGTATTTTATGATAAAATATGAATGATTTATAAGAAATACCGTAAAAATGATAGTCTAGGCTTGAGCTAATTGAGCTCTTCAGACTTCATTAATGTAAACCTCTACAGACCAATTACTGTAAAAATATGATAAAATGCTATAAACATTGACACTTAATAAAAAGAGTATAGCAGGGACCTCTTACACATTTACACCAAGGGTTTGGATATTAAAACTATTAGTAATAATTTCATCCTTTCCCCAATACCCAGATTGCTAGAAATAATGTAATCTTTGTATTATTACAAGTGAACTAATTTCAAACCTCAGTACCTCTCTGGCAAGTATTCAGCATAACAAATCCACTTTAAAACACACAGGAGAATTCAAAACAAAAGTCAAAATCAACTTTAGCAGGCAAAACCTCACATGGCTTTTTAAAATGGCAACAGGACAAGCCAATGAAGACAGTGTGACTGAAATAAAGAAATGTTATACAAGAGCAGAAGCAGAAACAGCCATCTACAAATCTAGACACTTCTTGTGGATTAACGAGGGTTCTTCGTTTAAATAATACAACAGTGGCCAGAAGGTACACATATTGCCTGTCACCCCATCAGGGCAGAATTCTCTACACTTAGAATATTCAGAGCAATACCTGAAGTGTGCATCTCTCTTTCTGAGATTAAGAATTTGGAGCAGCATATGTACTGATGGGCGTGTAAGACATTGCACATCAATGGAGAAAGCTCCGCTCCAGTGCCGAAATTGCTTTCTTCCCATATTCCCTTTTGAAGTCCTACAGCTCTATAGTTATCATTCAAGACTATCAGAGAGACCTCACAGATCAGAAGACTGATCACCTGCCAAACAAGAAAAATACTACCTATGTCTTCAGTATGTTATATGCTGAATGTTTCCCTTAACCTTGTTATTTGAAGCATTCAGCACAAGTGAAGTTGCTGAAGTACTATATTTGCAGGTCACCTTTAACTACAATTATCTAACCTTTTCTTGCTGCTTTGCACCAATTTCAACTGACAGGTGTAATGCTGAGCAGCTCAGAGCACTCTTTGCCCATGTGGATGGTCTCTGAGCCACTCAGTGTTGCAGCAAACAACAGAAGAAGACATGACCAAAGAACTACCAAGAAAAAAAGTGTGTTTAATTCTATTTCACAGTTTTTTAAATCCAGCTAGAGCTCTTAGTGAAAAACTAGTAAAGTAACCTATATTCTTTCTTATCCTTGACAGGATAAACTACTTAACCTTCCCCCTTTTCCTCCAAATGCTTGGTACCTGCTTATTGAAAAAACAGACCATGTGCCATATTATCCTTCAGCAAATGGATCTCACTGGTATTGAGCACTCTCCTGCCAACTCTTTAAATACATTTGCTTTCATTAGACACTTCAATTAGACAAACACTCCTTGTATTCAATTCCCACTTAAATTTTTTAACATGTGGTTTAAACCTTCCAAGTTAGTTACTTTTCCAAGAAACGAGAGAGTCTTTCATTACCTCAGGTGACTGAACAGTGAAATAAAAAAAATGGGTAAACTCAATTTTTAAAGGAAATACATATGGCAGCATATTTTTCCTAGGAGATGCATACATGCTGTCAGTTACCATTATAAAGAAAATCAACAGCATATTCATAATGCGTACCTGGTGATGCTGGATGTTCTTAATATTGCAAGAAAAATTCTGGTACAGTTGGAATTTGTTAACATCTTTCTCATTTACATTTTTTGATGACACTTTTGCCAAGGCTGACTGGATACATATGCACCTTTGCTGACATCTAAATACAAAGAAGAGTAAGTTAACTGGGTGATATGACATGAAGCCTTTAATAGTGTAACTGGAGTTTGTGTTAAAACACAAAATCCTGAAGAAATAAATAGCTGATACTATTGTTTTCAATTGCATTTTATGTCATAATCATCATAAGGAGAATTGCATAATATGTCTTAGGAACAAGAATGAAATCATAAGACATAGTTAATATATGGCCAGCAAAACAATTTCAAGGAGAGCTCAGAAAAGCTGAGCCTTATCCTTCTCAAGAGTGATCCAAGTGGGGAGCCCAAAGGCTTCTTTTACATTGCAGTTTGGTGGGTTTTCACTAGCCAAGAGATGACAGTACTGTGGATGAGAAGCAAGTTTTAATTCTTATGAAACTGGCTGGTCCCAAAAGGTTTTTTAAGCCTGGAGACTAGCCATTTTTGGAGGTTTAGGAAGGCTCCCCACTTTAGGAATAGCTATTTTGGAACAACTCCTCATGTGAACATACTATCTAAAATATGCCGGAAGAGAGTGTTTACACCAAGGAATTATATCCAGTAGCTAAATTACACTGGAGTGGCTATTCCGGAATGGCTATGCTGGATAATTTCCCCAAGTAGGCAAGCCCTTAGGCACTTGGGAGCCTAAGTCTCACTGAAAGTCAATTAGGTGCTTTTGAAAATGTTACCCTTAGTCTTTAATGATTTCTATCCAGACTCCAGTTTTAAAATGGTATTTTAAAAACCAGTTTATGAAAGTTATAACCTGTCCACAATTGGTGCAACCAAACCAAATGAAACTGTTTTTTATAATATTTTTTAAAATGTCATTCCAATTTACCATACAAAAAACGATCCTGTTAACATTGTGTGTTAAATTATAATTCCTCTTCTCAACATAGACCACTCCCTTAAACAACTGTTTGTTTTAAAACAGTCCTAAATCAATTATTCATTCCAACCTCACTGCACATAATGTTATTATAAAGTTCAAATACAAAAGGAAAAAGTTTTCAGATATGTTTATTTCTCCTGTCATTTCATACAAATAGAGTTCAGAGGTTGCAGAACGCTGCAAGGATATAATGTGTTTCGCAAATGCCTACATTTCACTTTGTATGCAGTATTGTTATAGCCAGGTTGGTCCCAGTATATTAGAGAGGAGATGGTCCAATAAAAGATATTACCTCACCCACCTTGTCTCTCTAAATTTCACTTTAGCATTTAACCAAACTCAATAATCACTTGCTTCTTTGCATACCCTGCTCCAGTGGGATTTATGGCTTTATAATAGTAGATGGAATATGTGCTAGACAGCTAAATTTTAGGATACCCTTTAAAAAAAAGAAAATTTTCCATGGCAACAATTCTTAATTTGTAGTTTAGACTGATACAATAGAACAGTGTTTCTCAAAATACGAGTGTGTAGGACATCAGTGTTCCATTAAGAATTTTCTGGTTATCTGGAGAATTACATATTTTGAGAACAAAGTAGTAAAAGAACGGGGTGGCTAGCCCACAAGAGCATCTCTCTCACGCAAAGCAGCCTTCAAAATGAAATGTTAAAGATCCGCCACACTGCTGCATTCCATCCTCTCATTTATACAGGACAGGTTGCTATTTGTCTGTCTTTTGTGGTTTATAATTAGGGCCCTATCAAATTCACGGTCCATTTTGGTCAAATTTCACAGCCATAGGATTTTAAAAATCATAAATTTCATTATTTCAGATATTTAAATCTGAAATTTCATGGTGTTGTAACTGTAGGGGTCCTGACCCAAAAAGGGGCTGTGAGGGGAGGAGGGTTGCAAGGTTGGCGGGGGGGGGGGGTCATGGTATTGCCACTTGGCTGCCTTCAGAGCTGGGCCCTCAGCCCACAGCTGCCACTTTCCAGATACCCAGCTCTGAAGGCAGCAGCACAGAAGTAAGGGTGGCATGGTATGGTATTGCCACCTTTACCTCTGAACTGGTGCTGACGGGGCGCTGCCTTCAGAGCTGGGTGCCTGGCCAGCAGCTGCTGCTCTCCAGCCACCCAACCCTGAAGGCAGCACAGAATTAAGGATAGCAATATTGTGACCCCCTACAATAACTTTGTGACCCTCCCAACCCCTTTTGGGTCAGGACCCCCAGTTTGAGAAATGCTGGTCTCCCCGGTGAAATCTGTAGAGTATAGGATAAAAGTACACAAAAGATCAGATTTCACCGGGGAGACCAGATTTCACGGTCCGAGACATGTTTTTCATGGCAGTGAATTTGGTATGGCCCCATCTATATCATCAGCCAGTCAGATCCTACCCAATTCACAATGAGGTATACTGCTAAAAAAAATTACTTTTTCTGGATAAATTGCTTCATATTGATAACAGTTGCACTAAATCTGTTTTCTATTCCAACCAGAATGCAAGAGAGTAATAACAACACAGCAAGAGTAACTGTCACTCTACTGCATCGATATTCATCAGATAAAGCAAGTAAATCTAAGTCAGCATTTGGTATAACAAAAATAAATTCATTCTACTCAAATTTAGTCAAAGATCAACGTCTCCTGCTTTGAAAATAAATCTCTCTGCTTTGCTTTGGCATTTATATTAAAGCAGCAGACTATTATCTTCACACTGTTTTAATTATACTGATACTATGCTTTAAGAATTAAACCATAGAAAATTAGCCATTAACCTTTATAGGCTGCATCAAGCCCTGGCCTAAGTGGGCGCAACTGAAGTAAAAGGGGTTGCACCTGATTACACTAGGTCTCAGGTTGGCCCTGAGGGCCTAATCTGTATGCACACTACTTACTGGCAAGCACTTGAAAAGCTGCAAGGGATGGAAAATTTTCCTTCCAATTTTCAATCCCCCTAAAACTGAGGGGGAGAACAATTCATGGGGCTATCATGACTGAAGCTGGTGAAAGACATTCTAAATCCAGGCTTTGGGAGATTAAATATCCTGTCCTGATCACAAAAGATTTCTTCTATTCTGGTCCTGAATAAGTTTGCCAGGCACAGGACTAAGGACTGTGTGTATGCAGAGAGAGGGATAAGCCAACAATACTTCTTTCCGAGCATTTGCATGGGGCAAATTCTCTGGCCAAACACAAAGACAGAATTTGCTTATAACCAATATATATTTTGCTATATAACCTGCAAAATAAGTGACTGACCATGAAACTTTGAAACTTACAGTACCCTGATGAAATCCAGTGTATCCTTATCTTTAGCAAACATGTCAGCAAGGATGTGTTGTACTCCAGCCTCTACTTCCTGAATGGTTGTAAGTCCTTAAATGAAAACATACTGTTAATTATTATAAAGAATCTAAAAACCCGAACATAAGTAATCACATCAGTAATAAAACATATCCCTAAATACATACAAGCGGAAAGGAAATAAATACAAGATACTAGAACAATCTGGACTGTTGCAGTAAAAAAACCAAATTGATGGAATTAGCAAATATCATCTGGCCATCACTTCCAAAACATCTAAAATTAATATCAGATTATTAATTATGTTACTGTAAAAAAAGGCAATGTTAATTGAGAGAAGGATATCAAACATCAATACCTTATTCTAAAAGTACTTGCTTGGGCTTCACATTTATTATACATTAGAAATAATAAAAATAATAAAGTTAGATATTTGTATACAGATTAAGAGAGTTCACGCAAGATAAGTAAGCAAAAGAGAGGATCACACGCTTCCACTACCTACCACTTTTTTAAAGCATACTACGTTGTTGCAATCCTGAGTACCTTTCCACAAAATGCTACAAACTTCAGTATTACATGGGGAGCACATTGCAATCCCTGTATTAAGGCTGCCTGATCTTCCCGATGCTTTTTTGTTCTGTTTTTAATTATTTCAACCATTTTGCTCAGTACAGATGTAAGTCTTAGAGGGTCTGTTATTCCAAGGATTATTCCTATAGCCTTTTTTTTAAAATATAGGTACAAAAATGTTTGCTACACCCCAATTGTGTGGAACACTGGCTGTTTTTAATGAGAGATTGCAATATTTTTGTTAGTAGCTCAGCCATTTCATTCAGCTTCTTCAGAACTCTTAGACATACTTCTGACCTGGTGACTAATTTGCTTTGTATATTATCAGTTTGCTCCTCAGCCTCTTTTTCTGACACCACAGACTCAGAGTACCTCCTCTTTATTACCAGAAAGGAGCCCGTCCAGGTTAGAAATCCCCTGAACAATCTCAGAGGTGAAGAGGGATGTAAAGAAATAATTTCACATCTCAGCAATGTCTTTATCTTCCTTAATTGCTCCTTTTAAGCCCCGATAATCCAGCAGACCCACCAACCGTTTTGCAGGTTTCCTGCTTCTGATACACTTCATGAATTCTAGGCTCACCTGTTAAACCAATTGTGTCCCTCACAACTCTGCAAGGCTTCATGTCCCACCGAGAGCAATCAAGCCAAGCAAAAACTCATATCTTCAATACTGCACACTCAAGTTAAACACCATTTAGCTGCACTACTTCTCAAAAGAATCTGCCAAATCTACGTGCCTAAGTCTGCTGATTGTAAAACAGACTATTTACATATACGTAAAGCACTGTTCCAGAATGTTACACCCTCCAGTGATTGGTCCACAAAGGTAACAGCCTAATCCTGCAACCAAGGTATTACAGTTAATCCTTTACTTCAAATGCTAGAAGTCTGTGCTGCAGTGCTGAAATTTTAGAATTTAAGCTCTGCTGCTGGTGCATGGGATGAGGCACCACAGTTACACATTACAGAATTTGCTCTTGCCTTTTGTTCTTTGTAAAATAAAAAGTAGAGAGTTACACAGAAAAAAGCTTCAACGAATGTTAAGGTCAAGCACTCCAAATTAGGAAATACCAGAACTAAGGCTGCCAAAGCAACCTTAATTCTATGCACTCGTGCATATGCACCGTGACCTAGCCTCTAATAATATGATCGAATGCTACCTCTTCCTATAGAATTCTTGCCTCAGGTGCTTAGTGAATGAGAACTGAAAGGCACAGGAAGACTGAGGCACAATTTGTCTTCTGGTTAAGGGAGGTCCACATGAGCAGGGGAACTCTGTTCTATCCCTGGCTCTGCCAGATTTTCTATATGATACTGGTCAAGTTTACTAAACCAAAATTTTGGCCAGGGCCAACAATTGTATATTCTTCATTTTTGGAATGCCCAACTTGACATGAGGTCTCACTTTAAGAAGTGATGGGCACTTGCAGTCCTGAAGACTGCAGAAGTTATGAGTGCTCAGGATCTCTGCCAGTAAGGCGGCATGGCCTGGAGGAACCAGAAGGTCTCACCTTCTAAACCTGGCTCTCCAGGGACAACGTGCAGCCTTATGCAAATCTGATCCAGGGCTGGTCTACACTACGGGGTGGGAGGAGGGAGAAATCAATCTAAGTTACACAACTTAGCTACATGAATAACGTAGCTGAAGACAATGTACTTAGATCTGCTTACTGCAGTGTCTTCACTGCAGTGTCGACAGGAGATACTCTCCCGTCTATACTAGACACGATAAATTGACCCCCGCTGGATCAATTGCTGCCTGTCGATCCAGCCAGTAGTACAGACAAGCCCTAAGTTTCTTCACATGTAAAATGGGTATTCAATCTCTTAACATCTGCACAGGGCTCTGAACAGACAGAAAGCTATAAAAATGCTTCGTACTCTGAAAAACCTAGGTTTCTCAAATTGGGCAAGCTGGAATAACTGGCCCTATACATTTACCATAATTGTAAGCTCAGCTGTGAAAACTGAGAAAAATACATAAAATAAACTATAACAATCACAAAGTCAACAGGAAAAAGTGCAAAAGGAAGACCAAATTAGTCAAAAGAAAGGGCCTACTGATATAATTCAAGGACTGTGTTAAGATCATGCCTGGTACACAAGAACAGAGAGAGACTGGAAATCAACCAATCAAAATTGGTGTTTCAGAAATTAGGCCTAATTGGTGGATCAAGTAATGAGAGGAGGGGTTGTTCCACACATCACTGCTTTTTGGGATACATAATAAAAGACAGACAACAAGGGAGGAGACTACTGTGATGCTGGCTGACTGAAAAAGTGGAAGGAGCATGCTTCACCATCATGGTTACCACCCCCACTGTCTTCTGGGACTCCGTACCTTCTTCATCCTGATCCGAAGGCATATTCTGACCAGACTGGACCAGAGGGAGAAACCCTGATGACAGTGCCACCTCCACTGGCTTCTGCTAAATCCCAACCATCACCTGAGAAGGGAAACCTCTCGTCCCCCACCACCAAATCTGTTAATTTCCTTCCCTACCTTATTTCTTCTCCTTCCCATCCATAAGAACATAAGAATGGACATACTGGATCAGACCAATGGTCCATCTAGCCAATATCCTGTCTTCCAACAGTGGCCAATGCCACATACTTCAAAGGCAATGAACAGAACAGGGCAATCAAGTGATCCATCCCCTGTCATCCAGTCCAAGCATCTGTAGTCAGAGGCTTTCAGACACCAGAGCACGGGGTTGTACCCCTGACCATCTTGGCTACAAGAGTCATTGATG
Source organism: Natator depressus (assembly GCF_965152275.1). Classification (NCBI taxonomy): domain Eukaryota; kingdom Metazoa; phylum Chordata; order Testudines; family Cheloniidae; genus Natator; species Natator depressus. Next base: position 175,499,095 of record NC_134236.1, read on the forward strand.
GACCTATCCTCCATGAACTTACCTAATTCTCTTTGAACCCAGTTATAGTTTTGGCCTTCACAACATCCCCTGGCAATGAGTTCCACAGGTTGACTGTGCATTGTGTGAAGAAATACTTCCTTTTGTTTGTTTTAAACCTGCTGCCTATTAAATTTCATTGGGTAACTCCTGGTTCTTTGTGTTCTATGTGAAGGAGTATATAACACTTCCTTATTCTCTTTCTCCACACCATTCATGATTTGCTAGATCTCCATCATATCGCCCCTTAGTTTCCCTCGTTTCCAAGCTGAATAGTCCCCATCTCTTTAATCTTTCCTCACACATTAAGCTGTTCCATACCCTTAATCATTTTTGTTGCCCTTCCCTGTACCAACTCCATCAATGCCAGTCCCAACCCCAGATCAAAAAGGAGGAGGGTTGGTTGATGGGGCGGCTTCCACTCACCATTTAAAAAAAAAAAAAAAAAAAAAAAGTCTAACTACAGAAACTACTCACATAAAACAAAAATCATGGCCTGAGGAGGATGGAAAGCGTTCAGATGCGCATATGACAGTGGATGATCAAGTCCATCAGGAAGTCACCCACTCAATGGTCCAAATTCTGATGGCCAAAAAGAGTACATCCATAGCTACCTGGAATGTACGAACTCTAAATAGTGCAGGAAAATTAGCACATGTAATCAAAGAAATGGATCAATATAAAATTGACATCCTAGGACTTCATGAAGTTAGAGAAAAAAATCAAGGTATGATAACACCTGGAGAAAAAACAATGTTATATTCAGGTGGAACCAAACATGAGAGAGGTGTAGGAATCATCATGAATAGCTCTGCAAAGAAATCACATATGAATTGGCAGCCAATATCAGATAAGCTACTGGCAGCTAGAGTCCACTCTCTGCACATCAAGTGCACCATAGTCCAGGCATATGCTCCAACAAATGATGCAGATGAAGAGGACAAAGAGATTGTATACAGAATTGAACAATGTAATGAAAGAAATACCAGACCACGATCTTATCCTGTTTATGGGAGATTTTAATGTCCAGATCAGAAATGAAAGAAGAGATTGGGAAATAGTCATCGGCCCACAGACAATGGCACAAGACTTCTTGAATTTTGTGCCGAAAACAATCTTAGCATCTGCAATTCTTTCTTCCAACATAAAAACATACACAAAAAAACATGGGATTTCACCAGATGGCCATACACAAAATGAGATTGACTATATCAGTGTTAGACACAAGAGTATTCAGAGGAGCAGATAGAGGGAGTGATCACTATTTGCTGAAAGCAAACATCAAATTGAAGTTAAAGCGCTTAAAAAGAAAGAACGTGCTGAGAATGGAAAAAGAACGCTTACCAAATACTGCCCTTGAATGGAAGCCAGAAAATGCAAGGAGAGAGGAAGACCGCGAATAACATGGAAACAAATAGTTCTGAACAACATCAAGCCCCTCAACATGAAATGGGAAGATTTGGAGAGAAGGACAGTTTACAGGCAAGGATGACAAATGTGGGTAGCCCAATGTGCAGCAAAGCACGGGATGGACTAAGGTCTAAGGTTCCCTGTACCTTTTCCATTTCTAATATATCTTTTTCGAGATGGAGTGACCAGAACAGCATGCAGTATTCAAGGTGTGGGTGTACCATGGATTTATATAGTTGCATTATGATTTTTCTGTTTTATTATCTATACCTTTCCTAATTGTTCCTAATATTCTGTTAGCTTTTTTGACTGCCACTGCACATTGGGTGGATGTTTTCAGAGAACTATCCACGAGGACTCCAAGATCTCTTTCTTGAATGGTAACAGCTAATTTAGATCCCATCATTTTGCATGCATGGCTGGGATTATGTTTTCCAATGGGCAACACTGAATTTCATTTGCCATTTTGTTATTCAGTCACCTAGTTTTGGGAGAGCTCTTTCTAACTCTTTGTAATCTGCTTTGGACATCTTGAGTAATTTTGTAACATCTGCAAATTTTGCCACCTCACTCTTTAACCCTTTTTTCAGATCATTTATGATTATGTACTGGTTTCAGTACAGATACCAGAGGGACACTGCTGTTTACCTCTCTCCATTCTGAAAACTGACCATTTATTCCTAACCTTTGTTTCCTGTCTTTTAACTAGTTACTGATCCACGAGAGGTCCTTCCCTCTTCTCCCTTAACAGCTTAGTTTGTTTAGGAGCCTTCAAGGAAAGATTTTGTCAAAGGCTTTCTGAAAGTCCAAGTACATTAGATCCACTGGATCACTCTTGTCCACATGTTCGTTGACTCACTCAAAGAATTCTAGTAGATTGGCGAGTCATGACTTCCCTTTACAAAAGCTGTGTTGACTCTTCCCCAACATATCATACACTTTTGCCCTCTCCTTTGCCTTCTAATAGAAGTCTGAATTAGCTGGCCAAGACTGTATATTTTGCAACACTGCTGTAAGCCTATGACCAGAAAGGCAGCTAAATGCAATGCCCTAAACAGCCTAATGCTAATACAAGTTTACCAGGTTGCAGAGTGACTGAAAAGACCATGTGCTGTGCCTGTGTTTTTCAGCAGCAAGGTTGCAAGTGAAAGTCAACACCAAGACAGAAGCTGCATTTTTTAATCTTTGCTGTTCTCTTCTTTTCCCTTGTGTATGTGGTTGTCTTGTTTTCTAGAAAACAGAAATGGACTTTAGCAACACTAACACCACCACCACCTCTGATAGCTCCAGCCCACCTCAACTAACTTCTTCTCTTCTCTCCAAAAGCACAGTTATTACAATTGAGAAGACAATCAAACAAGGGCGGGTAGGCGTGGGAGGAGTTCCTTTAAATGTAAAGTGGTTTAATCATTTTTCCTTCTTTTTCTGTATCTTTAATAAAAGGTTAAAAGAATTCTTAATGGTGTGTTGACCATGGTAATAAGCATGCTAAGGTTTCTGTATACAAAACCCCAAATCTTGTTTAAAACTGTTTAATGTTGGACAGTTTCAGTGTCATGTTAACACCTTTTACTCTTTGGGTTCTTTTATTCTATCTAAATTAACAGAACAAGCAGCAAGTTATTGAGCAAATCAAAATAAATGGTAAACTTTGCCCTTAATCTCTGTGTGTCAGTTTCCCATTTATAAAAAAGGATGCAAATCTTTCCTATTAAACATTCATTCATGTTTGTGAGGTGCTCAGACACTACAGTGATTGGCACCATAGAAAAGTATGTGAGGAAATGAATAATTCCGTATCCACTGCAGAATTTGGACGGGGTGCAGTAAATGAAGGATACATCTGCACATTGGATGATGAGGATAAGAGAAATATTGAAGAGCTACCCGCTGAGTGAGCCCCATCTAGCCTGTGCCCTGCTGGAGGAAGGAGTCCTGTGTTAAAAATTGTATGTGATCATGTACTTCACAACACATATGCACAAAGGAGCAGAATGAAGACTGCAGACAGCCTAAATTCTGGCATTTCATAATTTTTGAATGCTTGACTCTGCAACCTAAACAACATATTTTTAATTCAGAGTTTGCTCTTTTTTTATACATAACATATTATTAGGAATATTCTAAAAATACCAACTGAGAAATTAAAAGCCATAAGCCAGAGTCGCATGGGACCTTTTTTGCATGACTAGGAGCTCAGTCCCATGAGATCAAACAAAATTTATTCTCCTCTCATACTGCATGCAGGCTGTCAACCTGGCTGTCACCCCTGATACCTGATTCCTATCTGTATGTCGTTTGTAAAATGCCTCATGGTCCTTTAGGATGAAAGGCATAATATAAATGCAAGCTCTGATTCTCTATTTCTAGCAGAATATTGAAAAAGGTTTATTCATTCCAAATATTAAAAATGACAATGATACATGCTACTCCAATAACTGACAGTCCCTTTTGAATACAAACATTGGTACTCCTGATAATTCATCTCCACTTTCATTACAAACACTTCCCTTTGGCACTGGCACTCTCCCAGCACAATCAATTATCTGGCAGTATAGCACACAGCAATGCTTGCAACATCTTGCTTTATGAAATATTGCAGCACTCTAAAATGTGATATTTAATCAATCAGAAACTTTGCCAATAGATTCACAATACTAAATTTGGACCAATTTAACTTTACCATTTTAGTTAATCTTTATATTTTGATTACTATTTATAATGTGGAATGAGTAAGAGTCAGTATCAACAAGCAGTTTCAGCATATACATGGTAAAAAAGGTGACATGGAAAAGAAGATGCGCATACACCATAGAACAGTCACTAACAATCCTGGTGGTTTATTGTCAGAAACTGTTCACTACAAATAATCGCATTTTCAAAGACAGAATCAATTCTGCAGAATATAAATGTGACACAAGTAGTAGTTAGAGCACCCATTCCGATACCAGACTGCCTTCTCTCCAGCACCATCAATATCCACCCAGCACTTCAAGGGTTCCCACTCACTCCCAACCACCAAAACACAGACATTTTTAGGATGTGCCTTGGTGGATGAAATTTGCCTCAGTGCAGGATGCCTGCACAAGACCCTTTATAACACTGGCAAGGGTTTAAGTGGGGTTGGAACCTTAGACAGGCCCTCTGTGCTGCAATGAAATTCACCCTATATTTCCTCATGCCACAGTCCCTGTAACAGGTGCTCATTTTTTTAAGACAACAGATGACTATGATTTTCAACTTGGCTTTTTCTATTGCATCTATCGCTGAAGTCTCTAAGCAATGTAAGATATTCTCATACTAACTTTCAATAGTATAAGGACAACTCATAAATAAAGCTGTTCTTTATTTAAGGTATATTCTAATTCCCATTACTGTATACAGGAACTGAGTACTTACCTTTGACATTAGGCTTAATGTAAGAAAACAGACTGAGTTCTACTGGGTTTTCAATGAGAGATATGGCCGCAGGTTCTAATCCCAGTTGTTTGGCCCTTTGGGCTTTGGTGCCTTTACTTCCAGTTTTATATGGTGCAGACTGGGGAGGGAAAAAAAAAGTTGTAAAATGTATTGTTATTTAAAAAGGCAGAGATCAACATTTCTGCCACATCTAAGCTAGGCAACATATTTTGGGTCAACCGGAACATTTGTAAATGTTTGTCAAATTCACCAAATTGTTTCAGTCAAAAATACCCCCCAAAATCGAAACATTTTGTCTTGACCTCTTCTAAATGAAAGGTTTCAATTTTTTGATTCAAAATGACTTATTTCAAAATATGCTTCAGTTTATTTACAAAACATAAAAAAGCTCAAAAAACTAAACAAAATGTTTTGTTCAATCCTAAAATATTTTTTCCCCATTTTTCAGAATGGCCAGTGAACCACAAATCAGTTATTCTCACAGCACTAGTCAGAGCTACAATTTTTCATTACCTCTTCTTTAATTGTGCAAGATAAAATTTTACGAACATATTGGAAAAAAAAAAAAAAAAAAGAGACACTAACCACATGGTCCAATTCATCCAAAGTTTTGCAGTTTAATAAGGCTGTTAATAGACTTCCCGATAGCTTTCCTTCTTTCTTTATCTTCTGTATTGTTACATGTGTCTTCTTTGCAACAGTACTACAATACATGGGATTTATGTTAATAAATAATCACATTTCGAATCAGATGAAAAAGATTATCACTAAATGTGGTCCAACCCACTGGATCTCATGACAGCATGTTGCTGAGGCAGTGTGTTTGGCCTCAGAAGCCATGGAAGACTACACCTTATATCAGCCTCAAGGAACCCACTCTGACAAATGCTGTAGAAATCCTAATAATTTCTCTCCCATTTTAATATTTGTTCAACAATCAACAAAGCTTGCAATAGTTGGGGGGAGGATCTAGAAACCAAGCAAAGGGTGTCAAGCTAAAGTATTTTATGCTTTGATGTTCCTTGTAACACTGCCACCCTGTGATCCAAGTGCAGCAACTCTGACACTTCATCTAAATAAGAATTTCTATTAACTACCTGGGAGCTAAATCCCAGGGTGATGAGCACCTGGAACTCTTGCTCAAGTCAACGGGAGCTGCAATGCTCAGCACCTCTCAGGATCCATCTCTACAGTAGCAGAGAGTATTAGGGACGTCTTAGGGTCCAGAAGCCACTAGGCAGTGAAATCATTACAGAACACTTGAGTTGGTCTGACCGTGGAGGACAATGGCACACATAATACTGTGTGCCCTCCCTGAACCCCCTTTCCTGTCCCAGGCATTCTCACCTATCTGGGGGGATCCCCTACTCCAACAATGGCCAGGACTGGAAGGGGGAAATCTCAGCACATAGAACCTTTACGTCTGTTCCTTGCCCAACTAGAGCACATCAAACATATTTTAAAAAGACACACTAACCACTGCATCAAGTAGGAACTGTGGCAGCCCTGAGTGCCTCTATGGTAGAGTCTGAACTAACTCAGAACTATGGTAGAGTCAGAACTAACTAACTTCAGCAGCAGCATTCTCTGCTTGACCAAATAAGTGCTCCCCTCTCCCCTACTGTATTATTTGGAGAGGGTGGTTGTGTCTCCACAGGCCCAGACAGACTGTGTGCATGTGCACTGGGGGAAGAAGGGGAGTGACTCCCTGTCCTCCTTGCCTACTTATAAATATAGCAGCTTGCTCCTTGCACTCACTTCCTCCATCTCTGTTAAGTGTCTGCATGTGTTACTGGCTCCTGGCCTGTAATATTTTTGGGGCTGCCTTCCATGCCCTCTGTGAACTCCAAGGTCCCATGTGCTACTCGCCTGCCCCTACGTGAGGGACTGCTGGACCGACACCTGCTGCTACCAAAAAAGAGCCCTAGGCTTCTTTTCCAGATGTTCAGACGACAACACAAGGGGTGTAGCTTATTTCTGATTCAGGGCTACATACTTCAGGGGCCTCTAAATAAAAAAACATATTTAAAATAACTCACTGAGCAATCAGTAACCCTAACTCTCTTTTTTTTCCTTCTGAAACAAAGTGAAAGGCAGGGGAGCATCAAGTATACCCCTGTCTTTAACTTTGAGTATTTTGGCTTTAAGAACTTTTTGTTCTTTCTTTTAAATGGGAACATTCTAGTCGGGATTTCCCCCCCTTGCATTACGGATGCATACTTACCACCTTCACAACATATCCTACTGGGAATTATACTATTGCTCTTTTAGACATCATACACGCAGAGTTCCAAATTGTAACCACGCACACAAGGAACACAGACCTGGCAGCAGGTCATCGTTTAACTCCTTTCCCTCGCACACACACATACACTCCCCCCACTAGATTACTTACCGTAGTTCTTCCAGTGTTTGCTGTACTTCTCGCAAGGCGTCAGCTTCCAGATTATTGACAAGCTCTTTTCGATACCGGGCAATGAATGGAATTGTGTTTTCATCACGGAAAAGGCAAATTATGTTTGCACATACCCATGGTTCAATATTTGTTCTTTCTGACAGGACCTGCCACAAGAAAACAAATAACCATTTTTAAAGCTGGTAAATTGGCTTAGTGTCTTCACTTTGGTTTCATATCCAGCCAGGATAGAGTGCTGTTTTGTGCACAACACTGCCCTCTGCTGGATGGAATGCCAGGCTTGCAAAAGCATCTGTCATATACTATAATACTGCTACAGGTACTTTGAACTTGAATTTGTACTTAAGACAAAAGTATGAGTTCTGGCATATAATGATCATGAAATAAAGTGGCCACTGTGGGGGGGGGGGGGGGACACAAGGGGGATAGGATAAACATGAAGCACCGGGTGGCCACAATCCTGTTATACTAAGTCAGTGGTGACCAGAAAGTCATTATTAAAGACTGCTCCATGTGTGATGTGACTTTGATAATCTCAGGATCTTTCCTAACATGCAAGGGTCAATATCGCAAAAACCAACATCAGATTATAGGCACCTTTGCTATCAGTCTTAGTAGAAACCAAGGGCTGAATGTACCCTGGAATATCCTCAGCCGTGTGGGTGGCTAAGGTACATTGATACAGTGGTATGGTGAAGATTATACTCCCTCTGTCAGTGTATAGCTGCTCTGTGGATAAACAGAAGACTTCATTCTCCAGGGCCTTTCACAAGCACTAAAACTGAACTGAGGTGAGAACGCCATCAATCCTAACCAAAATATGCAATTTTCATAATTAGGCCAATTTTCTAACAGAATAATCACCACAAAAAACCCACCCAAATATTAAAAATAGCTGCAGTAGGTTGTTTTGGGAAAAAAAAAAAAAAAAAAAAAACCTGGCATTGCAGAACCCTATATTTAAAAAAAAAAAAAAAAAATTGCAGACTTTGTCCACAGGGAACCAAGATGATGCCATCAAGCTCATTTTACTGAAGTCTCAATAATTAAATATAAGCAGAATTTTCCAAGTATCCTAAGGCCTGATCTACACACAGATTTTGTACTGATATAATTCAGTGAGGGGTAGATTTTTCTATTGATATATTTCAGAGTAGCAGCCACGTTAGTCTGTATCTGCAAAAAGAAAAGGAGGACTTGTGGCACCTTAGAGACTAACAAATTTATTTGAGCATAAGCTTTCGTGAGCTACAGCTCACTTCATCGGATGCATGCAGTGGAAAATACAGTGGGGCGATTTTATATACAAAGAGAACATGAAACAATGGGTGTTACCATACACACTGTAACAAGAGTGATCAGGTAAGGTGAGCTATTACCAGCAGGAGAGAAAATAAAAAAAAAACAAAAAAACAACCTTTTGTAGTGATAATCAAGGTGGGCCATTTCCAGCAGTTGACAAGAATGTGTGAGGAACAGTAGTGGGGAAAAATAAACATGGGGAAATAGTTTTACTTTGTGTAATGACACATCCACTCCCAGTCTTTATTCAAGCCTAATATAATGGTGTCCAGTTTGCAAATTAATTCCAATTCAGCAGTCTCTCGTTGGAGTCTGTTTTTGAAGTTTTTTTGTTGAAGAATTGCCACTTTTAGATCTATAATCGAGTGACCAGAGAGATTGAAGTGTTCTCCGATCAGTTTTTGAATGTTATAATTCTTGACATCTGATTGGACTGCTGAATTGGAATTAATTTGCGAACTGGACACCATTAATTTAGGCTTGAATAAAGACTGGGAGTGGATGGGTCATTACACAAAGTAAAACTATTTCCCAATGTTTATTTCCCCCCCATACTGTTCCTCACGCGTTCTTGTCAACAGCTGGAAATGGCCCACCTTGATTATCACTATAAAAGGTTTTTTTTCTCTCCTGCTGGTAATACCTCACCTTACCTGATCACTCTTGTTACAGTGTGTATGGTAACACCCATTGTTACATGTTCTCTGTGTATATAAAATCGCCCCACTGTATTTTCCACTGCATGCATCCGATGAAGTGAGCTGTAGCTCACAAAAGCTTATGCTCAAATAAATTTGTTAGTCTCTAAGGTGCCAAAAGTACTCCTTTTCTTTTTTCTATTGATATAGTTATACCAGTACAATCCCTAGAGTCAGTATATGGAAATAAGTTCTTCTGGGATAAGTGCCCTTTATGCCAGTATAACTGCATCTACCCTACAGTGGTTTGCATCACTTTAACTGTCCTTGGATAGTTAAAGTGGCACAACTTGTATGTGTAGACAATGCCCTAAGTGACTTAGAAGCCTCTGAAAATTTTACTCTATATGACTATACAAACACACACATGCTCACCTGTGATAATACAAATCACATTAACAGTAACACATTTCAGGCTACATAAAATATCTTATGTACCTTACTGAGTACCTAGTTTATAACCAACAGCATAATGCACACACAGGCTTAGGTAATAAACAAGAACATGGGAGAACTTCAAGGAGTTTGCCCACAATATTTACAGAAATTTCTTCCCTTTAGAAGTCAGCAGAATTTCAAGAAAGTCAGGGAGAGAATTTTGATAATCTATTCTAATATTTTTAATGTAGTAGCAAGCTGTACAGTACAGTAGCATGAGTAAGCTAAAATGTGCTGCTCTATTCCAGTCATGTCCCAGTGTTCCATAGCTACATACAACCTCGTAGAACGAGGGCATTAACTGGCTATTTCTACAACACCTGCATTTAAATGGTCATGATTAGGCTTCAAAGTTAATATTATACTGAGATGCATGAAGATGTTCTCACACTATTTGACATTATTGTTTTAAGTCTATCTGAATGAAGGTTCCATTCTGGCTGATATATATGCTGAAGTCTATCTCCAAAACAAATGGGCCATGATTTATTTATCATACTTAAAACTTACATTTGAGAAATTACTATGAAGTCTGCAAAAAAAAAAAATCCTAAATTTTCAAGATTTCCATAGCAGCAGGGTGCTACAGTCTTTGAATTGCAACTCCCTCAAGCTCTAATGGTGATAAAGAGGAAGAAAGTGAGATTGTTCTGTAAATCGCTACATAATCTTTAATTCAAAGTTTGTCTACAAGTGACAAATGTCAGAACGATATCTGAATGGAAATTTGTAAAACTGGTTATTCAGAGGCATTTTATAGTGAACTATAACTTTCATCTGTGTAGCCTGTCATGGCCTATGTTTAATCTAAGAACAAACTAGTAAATAAAGTAACTCAAGCACTATTTATTTAAGAGTACCATGCTACTTCCTGGAATGTGTCAACAGCTCTTATTGAAGTAAATAGGAATCACGAATGTGTACCACAGCCCAAGTTAGTCCTATTTCTGTACACTACAGTATAGTTTTAGTGGACTGCTATAAAGAAATGGAAGAGATGTCATACCTGCACAATGTCCCAGTTCATTTCTAATTCCTCTTGGTGCTTGGTGCTTCCAGGATGTTTTACTGGTTTTCCTTGAGGAAGTGTTGTCAATTTTATCCTTTTTAAAGGGGGTTCATCAAATGTAAAATCTTCTTCATATTTCTCCTGCTTTACTTCATTTTCCATCAAAGGCGCACTTGTTGAGGGTATTTCATCACTATCTAGGTTATCCATCTTTCCTTGAACAACATTTATTTTTGTTCCCTGAGGCATTTTTGGCTTTTTAGTTCTAGTTTTTGGTTTGGGGTCTGTCTCTTCTTTAGGATGTAAAAGTTTCAGTCCATCTTTACTGTCTTCATCAGCAGCAATAGGCAAAGATACATTCTGCCAAATAAACCATCAAAATAAATTAAACACTGAATATCATGAATTAGTCCAATAAAAACTTAACAGCTTTAATGTAAGTGTTGTCACATGGAGAACTTGATGGTAGACATCATTTCCCCAAGTTATGGCCCTATACTGAGAGGTGCTCAGAGCCTCACAGTTGGTGTTCAACATTTTAAAATCAGGCCCCTAATTCAGTGCAGCTTGTCTTAAGCACACCTTCAAAGGACCAGCAAAAAGATAACAAAACCTGCAGCCTAGTAGAGATGGGCTTTGAAGATCAAAGTAACTCTAAAAATAATTCCAAGATTTCTAAACTGCTCTCTTAAAACAGAGGGTTACCTATGGAGAGAATGTAGGCCGCGGGTTTCACTGCCTACATTGTGTATATATAATTAAGTGCTCTAACAGACTGAGCTTGGAACTAGAAAGCACCCCCTGAGTTCCAATTCCATCCCTTACACTAAGCTGTTGAGAAGCCTTGGGCAAGTCACAACTGGCTTGTGCCCCAGTTTTTCCATCAAAGTTCTTTGGGATCCAGGAATGGACTTCTCAAAGGCTGGCAAACACAGTAAGAAAGGGAGCTTCAAACACAGGGGGATCTTATACATAGGACATGCATCCTGGAATACCTAAGCACATTAGGGTAAGTTACAAACAGAGTCGCTTCCCTCATGATGAATATCCTCCCTGCAATTTTTTCTAATCTTGAGCATTTCGTGGCCCTACTCTTATATTTTAGTATCAAATATTTGATGAAAGACACAAGGAAAGTCATTCAAACATATTCATTAGGTCTTCAAACGGAACTGGCTTCACTACTGCTGGGTAAAGATTTACTGAAAAATATTCTGCCAGCTGCACTATGGAACCAACACTAACTCATGGTAGTATAACACGTACAGCATTTCTATCCTTTCCGTTGTGCTAAGAATTTATCTGGAGCACCAGAGTTGGGAAAAGGTGGAAGAGAATGCAGGCTCAGTACAACAAAATGACATTTCAGTACTGTTTCATTTCCTCTAAAGGAGGGGACAAGGTAGATAGGGGTTGTTGTTTTTTTATTCATATATAAAACCTCATGGCTATAAAGAGATATATGGCCTAATTCTCAGAGGTGTTGAGCACCTACAACTCTCAGTAGGAAAGTTTTGGCCATTGCATTTGACAGCTTTAGTAGTTTTGTGTGTCCTGCTTACAGATACCTACCGGCTCCTCTTTTACTGCTGTCTTCCTGGTCCTTTTCCTAACCACAGTTGACCGTGGAGCAGCAGCCTTTTTAGGTTTTGACTCAGGTTTTTTTGGCAGCCTACGTTTACTTGCCACTTTGCTTTTTGGTTCCCACTCCTCCTCTTCCTCCTCTGATTCAGAGAAGCTGAAACAAAAGTAAACATTGCAAGAGGAAAAACATCTGTAAGGCTATATCTTTTCTACAGAGCCTAGACGGATACAGTCCCCTAAGCACAGACCAGTGTGGGAACACCACCTCCCCAAACATTAACTACACCAACAGCCGCACTCTTTTGTTGACACAGCTGCATTTACAATGGGGTTGTTGTCAGCATAACTATGTTGCTATGGAGGGTGATTTTTTTCAGTATAAGTTTTAAGTGTAGATGGAGCTGTTTTCTGAAGTAAAGGGAAATGGCCAGGGAAGATGAGCAGGAAGGGATGCAGAGCCTATAAGTAAAGCCTTTTATCCTACTGCAGTTAGTAGCCGGAGCCAAGTGCAGGATCTAGAGCTACTCCAGGCAGACCTCTGGCGTTGCTAAAGTGGTACACACGGGTTTGTACATGGTTGGTTTTGTTTTGGGGACTTTAGTAGTTAGTCTTTAGTCCAAGGGCTTGGCTACACTTGCAGATGTAGAACACTGGGAGTTAAACCTCAGAGATAGCAGCAGGGAAAGTGCTGCCGTGTATTCACACTGTCAGCTGCAAGCACAGTAGCGTGACCACATTAGCAGCTCTTGCAAGGCCACAGAGAGCAGTGCATTGTGGTAGCTATCCCAGTGTGCAAGTGGCTGCTGCATGCTTTGGAAAGGGTTTGCAATGCCTAATGGGGCAGGCCCAGCATCACATGATGCGTTTCCCAATCCCATTGTTCTAGAGTACTAGAATCCTACAGTACTAGATTGCCAGCTGCTTTTCAAATGGCGCGATGGAGTGTGACAGTGAGTGTGTTGTGTATATGTGGGGGGAGAGACAGTATGTTTTGGGGGGCAGAGTGTGTGTCAGCATGCTGTCTTGTAAGTTCAGACAGCGGCAGGGGGAAGGGGGAAACCCCAACATCAGCTCCCACCCTCCACCTCTCTCTCTCTCACTCACTCACTCACACACACACACCCCCTGCCTCTGCAGCAGGAGCATTCCACAGTAATGGTTTGCTTTGTGTCCCAGAGCAGATAAGTATGCCGGCTGTCAGAAACGGAGCTTTGAAAGGGATATCAGCATGCCTGTAGCCGAGTTCAAAACCATGACGAGAGTGGGGCCACTTGACTTCAAAGGATTATGGGACGGTTCTGGAGACTAATCACAGTGCAGTAATGCAACATGTCGTCCACACTGACACCTCAGCGCTCCAGCTGGAGTGCAGCAAGCCCTATGCTTCTCGTGGAGATGGATTACCAGCAGCGCTCCAGCCACAGAGTCCAGGCGCTCTAAGTGCCTTGCCAGTGTGGACACCTCAGGAGTTAGGGTGCCTGGGGCTGATTTAACGCGCTTTAACTTGCAAGTGTAGACAAGGCCTAACAGACACATTTTGCCATTTGTTATTTTCATCATGTGTGTTAAATATGCAGGTGGGGGAAGGGGTGTTTTGTAAATTAATCCCTTTTTTATATTAATCCTTTATCTCCTCTGACCAGGGATCTTGAGAACACCCCTTGTCTCACTTATACTGCATCAGAATGACCTCCCAACCCCATACTTGAAGCAAATTATATGCAACAATATGCATTACTGAAACCAAACAGGGTTGTAACAAATATGTTCTGTAGACCAAAAAATTTGAATGGAAAATTAATCTTACGATTTAAGAAAGGAGGGTAACTCATCATCTTCTTCTTCTGATACCAGTGGTTTTGCTTTAGATTTTGCTATCCTTGGTAGAGTTGTCATCTGAAAGGGAGAGAGGTCGGGGGGAAAACCAACAATCAATTACAAAAATATTCTCTCTCATCTAGCTTATCAGAATTGTACCCTATGGAGTACATTCTCCTTTCACAGTGTGGGAAATTGGCACACAAGTCTGCATGTAATATGATCAGAATATACTCCTATATGTTAAAGAACTTACACCACAGCATCAAATCAATATAATCCCACAACACTTTGCTGTGGGGAAAATTACATATAGCCAATGCAGTCAATTTAGACACAAACCTATGCCATTTTTTTTTAACCAATTTAAGTCAAAATAAGATACTTCTATTCCGAAATAAAATGATCCACAAACTTGCACCAAAACAACAGCCTGTTTTAATCCACAGTTTTGTTATAACGTGTGAATGAAAACTGATTTGTTGTTTCAGTGCAAGCTTGTGTGTGGACCAGCCCTAACAAAATGGATGTCATTTCACCAACCTTATGGCATGTTAACAACAAGACATGCCAGACTTCCCCAAATCCAACGTGTACATAGGCAGCAATTCCAAATAATTAGCCCACAGGCCCTGGATTACAAACACCCTCTCTGATCAACCCAGAAACTAGGTTTAAATTCCAAGAATGTGGGTTAATTTTCAGAGAGACACAGCTACATATACTCCATACAACAATGGTAAGTTGTTAGACGTACACACACTTCCCTCAGAGACAAGTTGCATCCCGTCTTTGAATTTGGATACCACAAATAAAAACAATGTTTAAAAAGTAACTGTTTGCAAATATATTGTATAAAACAATTACCAAAGCAAGAACAATTCTTTTCAAGATGTTATTGAATTAATAGTAGATAAGATCCTGAAATCATGTACTTACAGAGAATTGCCCGTATACAACTTCTGTAAGAAAATCTGGCAAGCCTCCACATAACTCTTCCCCCTCCTCTGTTCAGCTGTGTTTGGGTTCAAATATCCTCTCTTATGACATCACAGAGGATTGAGCCTTGACCATCAGTTAAGCACTTTGATTAGCTCATCTCTGGTGGCTTGGAAACCCCTCTGCAGGATCCACTCTTTGCATTCCCAGGGAAATGGCTAAGTTACCCATTATTCCCCCATGGCTTTTGAAGTTGTTAGCCTTACATGTGCACAGACCAGTGGTAACGTGAATCTGAGTTGCCCTTCTTAACATCTAGATGTCCTGCTAATTGAATGGGCTCTTAAAACTGGCTTTTGCCCTCTAGGATGACTAGGTCTTACTTTTTACATGGCTTTACCTATCAACATGTTATATCTATCCCTGCCAACAACAGGACATTGAAATTGTCTCTGTGTTTCTGTTCTGCAAGCAGTGGGTACAACTCCGCAACAAATGTGCTTGGATTGGTCAGATTTTTTTTAAACTGATTGTCCCATATCATTGTAAGCAGACAGGTGGAGTTTGTATCTCAGAATTATAAGACAGCACCTTCCTGCATTAAGGTCTCAGATACTATGTCAGGAGCATAGCAGCCCCGCCCCCCGCCCCCCTCCCCCCCAAAATCAATTTGTTCCTTGGTGTTTGGGCAGTTTTTCCAAAGCAGGGTATGTGCCCTGAAAACCACACATTTTCACATGTGAACCAGGTAATTGTGTCCCTTTGCAAACACAGCCCTTTAAATCAACCCCACCCAGACACTATGAACTTGACCTACTACCAACAATAGTTTTCAGTAGCTTTCCCCCATGAACTGGTACTAGACTGCTAGTGTTGATAGGACAAAACCATTTTCCAGCACCATCGCAGAAGACATGACTGAGCCCTACGTCAACCAGCACCAGCAGTTAAATTGCACTCAGAACTGGTTCCCACTGCAGAAAACATTTGTCAATAATTGATCATTTTCTTAATGCTGTTCTACAGGCAGAAATCCCATTCATGTGAATGGGGGAATGTTGCTCTCTTAAAGGAGGCTATAAATCTGCATGGAACACACAGGACACTACTCACCTTTTAGCTGTCTAAGTTACTCTACTCCTCCACAAGCTGCACTGCTAGAGGTGTTCTCTCTCTGATACTCTTGCTCCTTCATGCAGTCACTTCTTTCTCCCCTTTCCTCTGATCTTTAAAGCTGAAAGGTCACTGTGCCAGACTCCTGCATGAATCAGATATTTATTGTTTTTACAAAAGACATATGAAAAGATATTTTGTAGCTTCTGCAAAATAACTACATTGAAAGAACATTATTAAAGTTTGTGAAGTTAATTTCTTGAAAATCGGGACATCTTAGTGTAATGGTTCAGGGTGAGTTGAACCTTTCACCTCTCTCTCTCGGTCTCTCCGTGGCACCCCTTTCAAGTGACAGGCCCACACCTACACTTCTTTCAAGTCGGACTCCTATGGTTCACCCCACTTTTAGACTGGGTCTCCAGGCTACAGCATCCCCATTTACCAACCATGCTTCCTCAGCAGGTCCAACGGTTTTGCCCCTGCTATATACAGACTTCCCTTCAGGAGCCTGTGAACAGCATGAAAATACCATGACTTCAGCCAGCTTCTTCAAAACAACAGCAAAGAGAGAAAAAAGGCTAACACAATAAAAAAGGCCCACACGCATATTGTCTTAGGCCTTGTCTACACTGGCAAGTTGCTAGTAAAGCAGCTTTCTGCAGTGTAACTCCCGGGGTGCACACACTGCCAAGCCACTTAGCGCGCAGAAACTGCGCAGTTGTAGCACTTTAAAAAAACCACCCTGACGAGAGGCACACAGCTTTCTGCACCGGGGCTACAGCGCTGCGGTGCCAGTGTAAACACCCTGCTGGATTACAGCGCTGTGACTGGCCTCCGGGAGGTGTCCCACAATGCCTGTTCTCACCTCTCTGATTATCGGTTTGAACTCTACTGCCCTGCCCTCAGGTGACCAACCATCATCCCCACCCCGTAAATTCCTTTGGAATTTTGGAGGTCCCCTTCCTGTTTGCTCAGTGACACATGCAGTGGTCTTAGCACATCTTTCCAGGTGGCCAGGCCTGCTCCACGCACGAGGCAATCCCCCACTTGCAGCAATGCCGAGTTGCTGGATCTCGTCAGCATTTGGGGAGAGGAGGCTGTCCAGTCCCCGCTGCGCTCCAGCCACAGGAATTATGATACCTACGGACAGATTTCATGATGCATGACAAAAAGGGGCCATGATCGGGACACCCTGCAGTGGAGGGTCAAAGTGAAGGAGCTGTGTAACACCTACCACAAGGCATGGGAGGCAAACCACCACTCCGGTGCTGTGCCCACAAGCTGCCGGTTCTACAAAGAGCTGGATGCGATACTCAGTGACGACCCCACCTCCACTGCGAAGGCCACTGTGGATACTTTGGTGGCTCGAATGCCAGTTGAGATTGGACCGAGCCAGGAGGAGGAAATTTTGGATGAGGATGTGGAGGGGGACCCAGAGGCAGAGGATGAATCGGAGGTCAGAGATGCATGCAGCCAAGAGCTCTTCTCTACCCCGGCGGAGGCTATCCAGTCACAGCTGTCAGATCTTGGCAAAGCGCAAACAAGAGAGGACGCCCATGGTAAGTGGATTTGATTTTGGGAATTGCTGAAGCGAGTTGTTGGGGGCAGGAGGGTTGCAGAAAGCAGGCTTGTGTCTGTATGATGCGCACACCACCATATGGCTAGTCTGAGGAACAGGGTGTTGATTGACTCCCTCACTTTATTGGAATCTGCCTCAGATCTCCAGGAAACTCTCATGGAGATACTGGGCAATTCACCGCCACAGGTTCTTTGGCAGAGCTGCTGTTTCTTGCCCCATTAATGGTAACTTTCCTGCGCCACTCTGCCGTCACAGGAGGGAGCTGGGGGGAGGCAGGGGAACCATTGTTGCACACAGCTGAGTTGCATAGGGGCCAGGGCGGAAACCGCAGGCTTGGAGAAGACCCTCCCTTGATTCCCTGCTCACCCTCAGCAGCACGGTATCTTCCATAATGAACACAGCCTGTGGAAAATGTGGGGACAGGAATGATTATCAGGCCCCCGCTACAGTGCTGGCTCTCACCAAGAGCCATGTGCCCAGTGTACAGTATGGTCCGGGAACCTGGATTTACCCTGCCCCTACAGCTACTCACCATTTTGGTGGTCTTGCGGCTCATGTGTGCTTGCCTGGGATCAGCCAGTTAGTGACAGGTATGTGAATAGTGGCTGTTCTTTAAATCACTGAATCAGTGTTCTGTCTGTTGCAAACAATACTGCTTCTGTAAACTGTTGCGTTTTAGCTTCACAGAGATGACCTTGGGAGCCCAGCCTCCCTCTTTGTTATCAACGGCTGAATGGCTGTGCAGAATTAGAAAGCAGCCATGAAGAACTAAAAAGGACTTTCTCCGTGAGGTTATGATGCACTCCGCGGCCAAAAAACAGGAATTGAAGGAGTGGTGGGACAGCGAGAAGGGGGACCGAAAGGAGAACTCGGTACACCAGAATGAAGCCACGGAGCAGCTCTTAAACATTATGAAGCGCCAAACAGACACACTTCAGGGGATACTAGCACTGCAAACCGAGCAGCTACGCGCATGCCCTCCCCTGCAGCTGCAGTCGCAAAACTCTCTCCCATGCGCCCCCCAGACACCGCCAACATACTCTTGTCAGCCTCCTGGCTCCAGTCTGTACCCACAGCATTCCACTCCTGCCCCGTCACAGGACAGCACTGTGGACTCCCAGTACACACTGCACTCAACACCCATCCCTCTGTAATTTAGCCCTGCTGAAGTACAGTACCTGTTGCACTGTACTCCAAAGGAGAAGGTTGGATATGACCCCTGGACATACAAAAATCTTTAACCATCCCCCACCTCCTCCTGGAACCTTCCCCTCCCCCAACCTCCTCAGTGCGGATGTGTATTTTTGTCTGTCTCTCTCCTCCAGTTGCTTTTTAATAAAAGAATTGTGTTGGTTTGAAAGCAAATCTTTATTCTATTAATTGAAAGCAAACAGAGCCTGCAAAGCATCAGACAACTATCTTAAACCTTCATATTGCTTCCGTCTGCACCAATTACAATCACCTCCTACCATTACAAGCACTGCACTCCTGAGCACAGCAACAAATATTAGTGGCTTTCAGCTTCGAATTGCTGCCTCAAGGCATCCCTGATCCTTATGGTTTGGCACTGCACCCCTCTAATAGCCCGGGTCTCTGGCTGTTCAAATTCAGCCTCCAGGCGCTGAGCCTCAGCAGTCCAGCCCTGAGTGAAGCTTTCACCCTTCCCTTCACAAATATTATGGAGCGTACAGCACGCAGTTATACGCATAGGAATATTGACATCGTCCAGGTCCAGCCTCCCATATGGGCAGTGCCAGTGGGCCTTTAAACGGCCAAAAGCACACTCAACAGTCATTCTGCACTTGCTCAGCCTGTTGTTGAACTGCTCCTTGCTGCTGTCAAAGTGCCCTGTGTATGGCTTTCAAAGCCACGGCATTAAGGGATAGGTGGGGTCTCCCAGGATCACAACGGCCATTTTGACTTCCCCTACAGTGATCTTCTGGTCCGTGAAGAAAGTCCCTGCTTGCAGCTTCCTGAACAGGTCAGTATTCCGAAAGATGTATGCATCATGGACCTTTCTGGACCAGCCTGCATTAAAGTCTGTGAAACGCCCATGGTGATCTACAAGAGCCTGAAGAACCATTGAGAAATACCCCTTCCCATTAATATACTCGGTAGCTAGGTGGTCTGGTGCCAGAATTGGAATTTGCATGCCATCTATCACCCCTCCACAGTTAAGGAAGCCCATTTGTGCAAAGCCATCCATAATGCCACGCATGCCCCACCCTCGCTCTGCCTCTTCCTGTCCCTGCTCCACCCTTTCCCCCGAGGCCCTATGCCAGCTGCCGAACAGCTGAATGGCAGCCCAGCTGAACAACTGTGGCTGGTGGGTGTTGACCACCCCCACTATTTTTTTCCATCAGTGCTTGAGCCCTGGAGCACTGACAGAGTCGGTGCCTATGCCTGATTCTCTCCTCACTTGTACCAGTGTAAATCAGGAACAACCCCAATGAAATCAGTGGAGTTACACTGGTATAAAATTAATGAACCACAGGTGGTTCACCAGCCTAGGAATCAGTCTAATGAGTGGCGCTGTGGTTCACCAGCAGATATAAACCCAGTCTGACAAGCTATAGAAGGCACGTCAGACTGGCAGTGCCAGCAGGAACCTGAAACACACTGCTTGAGCCGAAGAGAGTACTAAGCAGGGGTGAGTCTAGCTGGCATAACTATACTGGCCATCATGTGCCAGTAATGCCCCTCTGCCACGTACATTGGCCAAACTGGACAGTCTCCACGTAAAAGAATAAATGGACACAAATCAGACGTCAAGAATTATAACATTCAAAAACCAGTCGGAGAACACTTCAATCTCTTTGGTCACTCGATTACAGACCTAAAAGTTGCAATTCTTCAACAAAAAAACTTCAAAAAACAAACAGACTCGAACAAGAGACTGCTGAATTGGAATTAATTTGCAAACTGGATACAATTAACTTAGGCTTGAATAAAGACTGGGAGTGGATGGGCCATTACACAAAGTAAAACTATTTCCCCATGTTTATTCCCCACCCCCTCCACCCCCCACTGTTCCTCAGACGTTCTTGTCAACTGCTGGAAATGGCCCACCTTGATTATCACTACAAAAGTCCCTGCGCCCCCCCCCCCCTGCTCTCCTGCTTAATAGCTCACCTTAAGTGATCACTCTCGTTACAGTGTGTATGGTAACACCCATTGTTTCATGTTCTCTGTGTATATAAATCTCCCCGCTGTATTTTCCACTGAATGCATCCGATGAAGTGAGCTGTAGCTCACAAAAGCTTATGCTCAAATAATATTGTTAGTCTCTAAGGTGCTACAAGTCCTCCTTTTCTTTATACTGGCAAAGGCACTGTAGTGTCAACAAGACCTGAATTAACCATGATTTTGGGCAGTTAATTGCCCTTGTTTCTTGAGGAAGAGGTGTTAGGGACGGGGATGGGGGGGGATGATCTGCCACTTTAGCAACCAGCTCTGCCCTCCTCCTGGCTTCACCATGCACCGGGTAGGGCTGGAAGGGCCATGGGAAGAAAGGAGGAGGGTAACTGATCGGCTGTGAGGAGCACATCTACCAGCTGGAATAAGCAAGAGGAATAGCAGGAAGCCCCAGACGTTGTATCTACTTCAGGGAGCTAGTGTAAAGGCAGGGGCTCTGCACAGCCCTCTGCAGTACAGGAGTACTGTTGGTGTGTGGAATAGCCCATTCACCTCAGTGGGGTGTGCTCAGATGAATTAGGACACTTGAAAGAGATGAACAGTCTAACACATTAGCTCTGGGTGGTGTGAAATGACCCAATCATCTCAATGGGAATTCCCCTCTACCTCAGTTTCAGTTGTGGAATACCATTGTTCAAGGTAATCTCACTATGCATGTCAGTTTTAGAGCAACTGGAACATTAAAATTTTCTTCTCTGGGGGGCTGGGGACAGTATCTGAGGAACGCCCGAACCAAATTATTCCAAACTTGCACCATTGCCCCTGTTGTGGTATACCAATATCAGGGGTCGGCAACCTTTCAGAAGTGGTGTGCCGAGTCTTCATTTATTCACTCTAATTTAAGGTTTCCCATGCCAATAATACATTTTAATGTTTTTAGAAGGTCTCTTTCTATAAGTCTATAATATATAACTAAACTATTGTTGTATGTAAAGTAAATAAGGTTTTTAAAATGTTTAAGAAGCTTCCTTTAAAATTAAAATGCAGAGCCCCCCAGACTGGTGACCAGGACCCAGGCAGCGTGAGTGCCACTGAAAATCAGCTCGCATGCCGCCTTTGGCACACGTGCCATAGGTTGCCTACCCCTGTCCTAGATAATCTCATTTTGCATGTGGATTTTAGAGTACTTTGAAAATTAAAAGAAGCTCATAATGCAATGGGAGGACATATATTGGGAACCTCTTGATTAAATGACCTAAATTTGCACCATAAATTCTACCCCAGTCCGTCAATAGCTTTTTAATTATTGCTTCCCCAAAAGGGAAGTGGGTGGTGAAAATTATCCACATGATTGATCCCGAGAGAGTAATATCAGGATCAGAGCTGTAGTTTGAGCCCCATGTATGTGTAAAAAGTAGTATAAAGCAGGGTGACCCAGGTAAGCAGGGTCTCACCGCTGCTGATCAGGCTGGTCTTACACAGAGCAGAGGGAGCCCAGCCTGCGCTCCCTGCTCACCCACACCTACCCCTGGCTGGAGCAGTGGAGCAGCTCCCTAAGGCTTCTGGAGGACGGGCCCTACCCCCCACAGGGGGCTGAAGCAGGGCTGGGTCAGCCTCTGCTGCAGCAAGCCCAGGGGCCACAAAAGTTGAACAGCTGCTAGGTGATGAACACAGCTGTCTACTAGCTGATCAGTGGGGGAGGGGTTGCTTAGGAACTATTGATCCCTGGCTGGGGCTGCAGCTCTATTGCCAGTGGGTGCTAAGCATCTGGAGACCCAAGGAGTCGGCGCCTATGCTTCCATATCTCCCCTTCAAGGTGAAAGTATTTTGCTCTCCTTAAGGACAGAATGTGTGAAACACCCACACAACAGTAGGTTCCTTAAAAAAATAAAAATTGAGAAAAATCAGATGAAAAGAGAAGAAACAGTTCACATAGCAATATCTCCTCTGAATATTTTACAGGACCCAGAAAGGTAGTGTAACTCAGCTTAGTTACAGAGGAGGAAGTGAGACACGTAATGTTTTCCAACGCAATCTCCTTCTCTGAGCAACTTGGTCTGTGTAACAACCTTGCACTGCTCTATCCAGAGAAAGAAAGCTGGTGTACCTCATCTCCCCCATCTCTAATCCAAGATTGCATACCCCATTTTCCAGCCCAGGTTTCTCCAGATTCAGACATCCACAGCAACAGTCGGAGAGATGCTGTATTCCCCCACCTTCAGGAAATGTGCCACTGAGAAGACAGAGGCCCTTTAATAATAGTTAAAAGCTGCCACTCAAATGCTTAACAACCAAACCCAAAGCACTGCCTTCCACAGATACTTGGCTCTGACTGGGTTCAATTTATTCAGGACTCTGTTTAAAACCTTTTGTGCATCAAGTTTTCCCTTAAGTAGATGCTAGACACTCTTTCATGATGAGCTTAACTGGAAATCTGAAGGCAGGGCAGGAATGATGTCAGCATGCAATAGCCCTAGTGGGGGCTGGGGCAGGGCAGGCACAGGAGTACATGGTGGGATGAAGTGCATGGATTGCCACTCTGCTCTCTACATTGCCAGCTCAGCTGGTCAGTCTGCTGGTGTTTATAAAACACAGGACAAAAAATACTTTCATCCCCCTCCAAGGAAATCTCCCTAATCACAGCATGATACAGTGATGCTACGTTGCAATATCATGACATCGTATCTGTCTCACAGAATATTACTCTTTTGACTAGTATTAAAAAAAGTAAAAAGTAAATGCTTTGCTATTCCCAGTGTAGATGCAACCTTGTCAGTCCCAGGATATTAGAGAGACAAGGTGGGTGAGGTAATATCTTTTATTGGACCAACTTCTGTTGGAGAGAGAGAAACTTTTGAACACACAGAGCTCTTCTTCAGGTCTGGGGAAAGTACTCCAAACATCACAGCTAAATGCAAAGTGGAAGAGATTGTTTAGCATAGATGATATTTTCATTCCTCTGGACTGACAGCTTAAACTCCCTCATAGATTTCCACCACAACTTCAACAACCACCACTTGTCCATTCAACTCTCTCTGGAACACTCCCTCACTAGCATCAACTTCCTGGACACCACAATCAGCTTAAAAAAATGGAACTCTACAGACTATTATATACCAGAAACCCATGGATCATCACACCTACATAGATCCAGCAACCACCCCAAAGACCCCAAGAAATCTGTTATCTATAGCCAGGCACTCAGATACCATTGAATATGCTCCAAGGAGGAAGTCTGGGATGTGCACCTTAAGTCACTTAAACCGGACTTCAACAAAAAAGGACACTCCACCAGAGAAATAGATTGCATCATGCAACCGGCCACCCAAATACCCCGAGAAACCCTGCTTCAATACAGAAATAAAACCCTCTCTGACTGCACATCCCTAGTTATCACCTACCACCCCACACTGGAACCCAGAGGGGGTATCAGCAAACAACTACAACCCATACTCAATGAAGATCCCATCCTGAAATAAATCTTTCCTAAACTCCCTCTTCTGGCCTTCAAATAATCCCCCAACCTCTCCAAGCTCATCATCAGAAACAAGCTCCTCACAATCCAGGACATACCAACTCAAAGCAGATGCAAAAACAGATGCAAAACCTACAGACATATCTCCACTGCTACAATGATCAGCACACCTCACAACACAACTTTCAAGATCTACGGATCTTACACATGCCTATCACAACATGTGGTGTACCTCATCCGGGGCACTAAATGCCCCAACAACTACATGCATGAATCCGGACAATCACTATACTCTCCAATAAACTCAGACAGCAAAATTTTAAAAGACCAAAAATACCCTATCACCTGTGGGTGAACACTTTTCACAGATTTCAGAGTAGCAGCCGTGTTAGTCTGTATCCGCAAAAAGAAAAGGAGTACTTGTGGCACCTTAGAGACTAATTATTTATTTGAGCATAAGCTTTTGCAATGAAGTGAGCTGTAGCTTACGAAAGCTTATGCTCAAATAAATGTGTTAGTCTCTAAGGTGCCACAAGTCCTCCTGTTCTTTTCACAGAGAAATCACTCTGTGTCTGACCTATCAGTTCTCATCCTCAAAGGAAACCTGCCCAACACTTTCCAAAGATGAGCCTGGGAGCTTAAATTCATAACTCTGCTAGACGCGAAAAGTCATGGACTGAACAGAGCTACTGGATGTATGGCTTATTACAGCAATCTGTAACCCATTAACCCCCTCTGTTTGTCTTTTGATTGCAGAGGTGTTAATGGACCACTCTACCTTGAACGGTCCCTTAGAATATGTGCTAAGTACTTATGCTAAACAATGTGTTCCACCTTGCATGTAGCTGTGATGCTTGGAGTACCTTTCCCAGATTTGAAGAAGAGCTAGCTTTGTGGCTCAAAAGCTTGTCTCTCTCTCTCACACACAAGTTTGTTCAATAAAAGATATTACCTCACCCACCTTGTCTCTCTTGCTATTCCCAGACATACTGAAAGGGGGTGGTGACCTTTTACAAAAATCTGAATTTTTACACCATTTAATCTGAAATGCCATAATCCATACATTTTAAACACAAGAAAATAATTTTGCCTGTACAACTCATTTAAGAAGTTAATGACACTAAAAGAGATGGAACAAAACTATTTTCACTTTTTTGATTTTGCTAAATTCCACTTTAAAGTTTAACCATCCCCCAACTGTGTGTTAGTCTATGGATCAGATTTGCCTCTTATACTAATTTAATAAGGGTACAATTCAGTTTCCATTGAATTCTGTTTGATTCATCTGTAAGTGAGAGGAGAATCGGGAGCTAAATCTCTACCTAATCTAGAACACAGATGTTAAAAATGATTTAGCCTTGAACCTTTTTAAAACAAAGTAGATTAAATCTGCCAAAACTTTGTTAATGCAGATTTAAGGCTCCTCAGTGATGCCTCAAGACCTTCCAGATGAGCTAAATTTAAACCTCTGAAAACCAGGAAGTGAAAGAATTAAGTCACATGCCACCCCCACAATGCAAAATCAATCCTGCCCCCAGCACACCAACAACACACATACTAGCACTCTACTCTCAGAGATGTTACAGAACACTTGTGGAACAGAGCACATGAACACTTGGAAGACAAATTTTAACATCCTCTCTTTACTAAGGCAAAACTTAGTGTAGTGCCACGCCCTGGGGGAAGAGGTCATCAGCAACAAGGATTGAACCTGGAACTCTGCATTTTTTTCAATGAGCCTCTACTGCCTGAACTGAAAGACCCATCTCTTTAATCCAAGTCTGCAAATGTTCATCAACCTGTGCGGCCAACCCATCTCCAGAGGGGTACATAGTACCACACCGAC
Source organism: Natator depressus (assembly GCF_965152275.1). Classification (NCBI taxonomy): domain Eukaryota; kingdom Metazoa; phylum Chordata; order Testudines; family Cheloniidae; genus Natator; species Natator depressus. The sequence goes on from NC_134236.1 coordinate 175,525,295, forward strand.
CTGACGTGAGTTACACGGGGTTTAAGTCAGGTATAGCAAACAGCAGCGACCTACACATGGCCTACACTCAAACACTGAGCCTAATCTACGCAAACCACACTAGACTTGCAAAATGTTACCACTCCTTCATGCTTGCCCAGAGCATTTCTTCTGAGATATTTCCTTCACTTACCCTGACTAAGCACTGGAGACCAGACACATGTCACCAGACTGCTGACAATCCCAATGATAAGACGACACTTGTGTTCACCTCTGCTAACATAGCCTACAATACACAGCACTACCATGAAGCATACTTGATCTCTCAAGGCACTCATACACGTCTCTTCATATCACAGTCACCGCTCTGCCATGCTGCTCCACCCAATCCCCCTCCATTCAATACAGCAGTACATAACACAATGAATATAGCTGAAATGCATGCAGATAAATGCTGGAATTCAAATCTATGGAATACAACACAGACAGTGGCACATTCTTTTAGTCCTTCATAACTACTTATGATCGATGATATCTTAACTCAGTTCATGCAAAGCATACTGAGAAGAAGTGATTGCACACCTGGAGATCAGTTTATGGCCTGAAAACCTAACGCAGATTTTCTCCCCCAAACATGCGCACACAAACACTCACAGATAGGGCTGGGGTGCAGAAGAGGCGTGAAGGAAGGCATGTAGACCATAAACAGGATTGGCCTTTTGGGGCCTCTTTATATTACAAAGATAGCGCAACACCATTGCAAAAGAATGCGAATATAATTTGGGGATATACTAGCAGGAGTGTTGTAAGCAAGACATAAGACGTAATTCTTCTGCTCTACTCCACGCTGACCTATGAGGGAAGATTGAAAACATTGGATTTCTTTAGTCTGGAGAAGACTAAGAGGGGATGTGATAACCATTTTTAAGTACGTACAAGGTTGTTACAAGGAGAAGGGAGAAAAATTATTCTCCTTAACCTCTGAAGATAGGACAAGAAGCAATGGGCTTAAATTGCAGCAAGGGCAGTTTAGGTTGGACATTAGTAAAAACTTCCTGTCAGGGTGGTTAAGCATTGGAATAAATTGCCTAGGAAGGTTGTGGTATCTCCATCATTGGAGATTTTTAAGAGCAGGCTAGACAAACACCTGTCAGGGATGGTCTAGATAATACTTAGTCCTGCCTTGAGTCCAAGGGTCTGGACTGGAGGACCCCTCGAGGTCCCTTCCATGCCTACAATTCTGTGACTCCAAAATGGTTAAGAAAATATTTTTTGACGTGTGGCAGGACTACAACCAAGTCAGTCACGTGTGAACGGAAAGGAAATGCTCCCCATGTCAGTCAGTTGCTTGTTGAATGGTGAAAAAGCAACTTCCAGTGGCTAAACTTACATTAGTTTAGAAATGATTAAATGCAAAAAGCTAGCATTAATGCAATGCTAAGTCTTGTTATCTTAGTACAATATAGTCAAGAATTTCAAACCCAAAGGTTGCCCTTGCAGTGTTAACATCCTGTATATTTTATATGGTATACTCTAATAAACAGTAATACACTAAGGTTCACATTTAACCAGAGTTAGGAGTTATGGAAAGTATTACATTTCTGCAACATGGTCAAGTTAATTTAACTACTGCAACCTTATATTTTGAAATTTCATGACTTTTGAGTCCTCAATCTCATAACCTTGATGATGCATATGTTTTGGCATTTAATTTCCCAGGAAATTTTAAAGGGGAAAAAAACAAAGAAAATCTGTCAGTAGTAATTCAATTTTGCACCTTACAAGCTCTATTCACTTGGCTGGGCTGTCTCAGTTTGAAACCATGACACTTCAAAAACCAAGGAGAATGATATTTTTTCTCATTGAAACAATCATACCAAAATCCTTCACCAGCAAAGAGGGAGATGTTTTAAAACTGTCTTCCAACTAATCCAAAAGTATATTTTCCCTACAAAGGACACTATTTTGCAGGTCTGCCTATGCAGGAAGCTCCCAAGTCTTTGCTAATCCTCAATGAACGGAATTCACCAGTCATCCTGCCTGTACAGCAGGGAAGGCAGGGCCGGACCACAACATTTTAGCACCTGAGGCGGGGAGCTCAAATGATGCCCCCATGCCCCCTCGCTTGGGCCAAAACTTTGAAAGGTCTCAATTCTTCCCTCTTCCTGTTCTACTCCTCTCATGGTACTGCTCTGCTACCTACCCCAACAAAGGAGAACAACTTAAAATGCCTTGTTCAAAAATTTTAAGTAACTCTTAAGTTAACTTTCAAACACCTGAACAGAAAATGTTCTTATCTGCATAGTAAACACTAGCACTTTTATCTGTTTGAATAATCAAAGTGGTGCTTTCTGTGCCTTCTTGGTTGCAAAGATTTGAACTGCTTCCTGCTGAAGGTCCACAGTCTGGGCCAGCTCATGCTCTACTGAGATGGTTGCAAGGCCGACCAGCCTCTCCTGGTGTCATTGTGGAGCATAGAGCATCAATATCGCGCATGTCATCATGTGTCAACACTGTCTCTAGTGCCCTGCATTGCTGGTGTAGGTCTTCTTCAGGTAAAGTGAGGAGTTTTGGAATATCATACAACATCCCAAATATACTGCTGTGTTCCTTGAGCTGCATGAAACGTTCTTCAGCTGACTGTATTGCACAATCTAGAGCACCTGGTTAAAGAATTCAACTTTGAATTGTTGTTTGGGGTCTCTTATGGGATTATCCCATGCCTCGTAATCTTCGGTGACACTTCTATTCTTGAATGGTGGGAAAATAGCTTCAGTGTGAAGTTCCTCTGCTAACTTCTGTGAACTCTTCAGAACATTTTGAAATCCCTCATCTGATCAGTAAGACTGTAGGTATGACTTTGCTTTGTCCAGTTGTTCCATTGCTCCAGATATATCAAGCTCAACGCCTTGGAGTCTCTTGCTTACAACATTTATTTCAAACTGTATGTCATGCCACAACACTAAGCCACACAGAAATTTGAAGTTATGTACGTTTCCGGTGATTCCATTTCCCTCTGCCACTGTTCTCCCACGAACAGTTCCTGTCATAGCATTATCCTCCATAACGGCAACTGTGGCATCATCTATCTTCCCAGTTTGGTGTTTGATAGGCTTTATCGCCTCCACTCAACTTTTCCATGTGGCACTCAGTGGATTCAGTGTCAGAGAGCATGTTCCCAGATGTTGCTTCAAAATTTGCCATTGATGAGTTGATGCAGAAAAAAAAATACATAGATGCTTTGAATTACATTAAAAAATTCAGCAGCCTCACTAGAAGCTGATGCTGCATCACTGACCACCACGTTCAATGAATGAGAACTGCATGGGACAAAAAAACCTCGAGAGTTTAACTCTCGGATCCGTGTCTGCACTCCTCTGTTCTTTCCTCTCATGTTGGCACCATTATCTTAGCCCTGACCTCTCATGCCAGCTATCGCAATTCCCGTATCTTCCAGCTTTTTAAGAAGCACATTTGTCATACCAGCTCCTGTAGTATCATCAACGCCAATACATTCTAGAAAATGCTCTCTGACAGTCACCATTGCAGGGACATTTTCACTAGGTTCTGTTGTTGTTACAAAACGCACCATTGAAGTAATTTGTTCCGTATGGCTGATGTCAGGTGTGCAGTCCAGAATAACAGAGTAATGTCTTGCTCACTTCAGATCTGCCACAATCTTCTGTTTGACTTATGTTGCCAGAAACTGTATGATCTCATTTTGAATTGTTTTTCCAAAGTAGTGGTGTGTGTACATTTCTTGGGTGGTGACTCTTCTTAGATGCTCCTGGAGTACAGCATCAAACTCAGCCATCAGCTCCACAATTTTAAGGAAGTTTCCATTGTTTGGCACATATGGCTGATCTGAAGTGCCACGCAGTGCTAGGTTTTGGGTAGCAAGCATTCTCACAATGGCAATGAGCCTTTTCAGAACATTTTGCCAGTAAAGAGACTCTGATGCAATCTTCTCTTGACGCTGATCATCTATCGTGGCCTTTAACCTTAGTCTCATCTCAAGCTCTTTCCACCTATGGAATGCTCTCTGGTGATTTGCTGCTTTCTCATGGCATGCCAGATTTCTAGCCAGATTTTTCCAGTCCTTTTTTCCTGTAGAACCCAATGTTGCTGGAATATTAGACTGGAAGAGTTTGCAACAAAAACAGTATGCAGCATTCTGGGTTTTTATGAGTACTTGAAGCCATGGCCTCTTCAACTTTGTCACCTTTGGGGATTTCATGCCAGTAATGTGTTGGATGGAAACTTCTATGTTCATTGACTTTGGGGGACATGAAGTTTTTCACGTGCTGTAGCCCACGCAGTACAAGGAAGTCCCTCAGGCTACTGCTCAAGTGGGTCCACAGTCCTGGATCATCTAGACTTAAGGAACTAAACTCAGCAGCAGCTGTTTTTTGCGCCTCCACCACGCTCTTCTCCAATCTACACTTTTATTCAGGAATATGCACGGTTACATCCATTTGAGATGGAGGTATGGATGCTGCAGTAGCTGCCAGGTCACCTGCACTCTGACTAACTGGAAGATCAGGCATCTCCTCACCACTCACATCCTCACTGGGGCCGGAACGCTCACCATGAACATTTGTGTCTATGTATCTCAGGAGAGCTCCTTCCTGCTTAGATAGAAAACCTTCCTTTGCTTTCTTTCTTTTTCTGAATACTCCCCCAGAGGGGTGTTTTCTTCTTTCACTCATGACTGCTGTTCTGTCCTAGCTATAGTGGCTCTCCACACTCATTTGAAGGGGACAAATAAGCAGACTGGTAGCAGGGCCTGAGTGAGGGAAGATATCAGTGTCTTAAGGGCCTAACTGGCTCCTACTACTTCAGTTGACTGCCTGTTCTCCTCAAGTGGGTTCAGGGAAGCAGCAGGAAACAGGAAGCTCCCTGAGAAGCTGGTGTTAATCAGTCCAGGCTCCTGGGGGTGCTAAAGAGGTACATAAGAGGCTCCTCCTCCTCTCTCTCCCTGCAGCTCCTGCTGCTTTCTGTTATTCCCTCTCACCTTTTCTCCTGCCTGCCTGTTATGTCTCTTGTGCCCTTCAGCACAGCACTCCACCATCTCTGTGCATATAGAGCAGAGAGAATACATATGCACCAGCAGCAGACACAATTTTCTGCACTCTGGGTCCTAGTGGGGGTCCCCCCAGCCCAGTCTGGCACCTGAGGCGGTCACCTCAGTTCGCCTCATGGTAAGGACAGCCCTGAGGGAAGGCAACAGAATATTAATAATAGCAACATTTAGTGACTGGGCTTTGAGAGGAGTTTTAAGTTTGCCCAAGACAGCCCCAAAACAAACTTTAACCAACACAGCAAGAGCTGAGTAGTAGGTTGTTACAATACCTGGAAAAAAAACCCATGGATTCTGCAGGGGGGAGTAATTTTTTACCACATTGTTAATACCAACAAAATAGTCCAGCTCTACACAATATGTATAATTGCTGCCACTTACTTTCATCATTTTAAGGCAACTCCATTGCATTCTAGAGTCAGCGTGGGAAGAAGCTGTGGGAAGAGAAACTCAAGAGGTGTGAGGACCACACAGCCAACAACAAGCAGAAAACATGACTCACACTACTGCTGCTGGAAAACTTTGTTCTGATATCAATGCTGTCAAGTTTTCCTGGCCATTCCATTTTTGGACCATTAAAAATTAGACTTCGGGGGGGGGGGGGGGCATGAACTTACCAGAGTCCTCCTAGGGCCAGATCCTGCAAAACGGCCAGCAACTTTGCACACAAAAGCTGGTGGAGTCGATAGCCAAGGTACACAAATGCCACTGGAGAAAACAAGTCAAAGGTGCTTGGGGGCAAAATGAGAAGTACAAATCTGAAGGGCCCCAGTACCAACTGGAGGGAGAGAGAGAGAAAGATGAGGGTTACACAGCTGGCGAGGACAGGACAGACATACAGGGTGGGGTGAACAGCTAAAGAGCACCCAAAGCTGTCTGGAGGGCGAGAGACAAGGGTTCCCAGGAGCTGGAAAGAAGCACAGCTGGAAGGGAAGAATGCCAGTGTGACACAGAATATGCTCCCCCCATCCCCAGTTTGCTCCCAGTAGCTGTGAGCAAAGAGCATGCACAACTGGTCATGCCAATAATAAAATTCACTTTGCATTACTGTTGTTATATGCATGGCTGGGGTTAAACAGCAATTGTTGCTACACCAATGAACCATCATCAGAAAGTACTCCTGGCTAGGCCAGGAGTGAGAACAGATTCTTAGCTGTGCATCATCAGGGCAGTGAACTCTGTAATAAGTACTCCCCTAAACCACCCCCCATGACCCCACTCCTCCATGTGACAGGTGAGATATAGCCCCATACTATGTAGCAACCTGTCACTGAATGAGAAGGAGGATGATAACAACTGAAAAGTGGACAGAGAATAATACCTCAAACACAATGAAGTCCAAACCTGGACAAATATTTACCACCACCACGACCACCTAGGTTGTATATAGCACTTTTGGTCCATAGATCTCAAAGCACTTTACAAAGGAGGTCAATATCAGCATTCCCATTTAACAGATGGGGAAACTGAGGCAGAGAGAGAAAGAGGAAAATTATTTCCTCAAGGTCACCCAGCAGGCAAGTAGCAGAGTCAGGTATAGAACCCAGGTCTATGCACTAAAATCCCCTTTCAATTAGTTTAATTCAGTGGCTTGCATTTCACTCAGAGATAACAGAGCGGTGTGTCTTTTTGCGGGTTGGTAACCACTGCACAGCTTGTCATGCCAAGAACAACATTCATTTTCCATTATTGTTAAGTGTGTGATTGCGGGTAAATAGCAACCGTTGCCCCATCAGCAGAACGTGCTTCCGGCTGGCCCAGGGGCCAGAACAGATTTTTCGCGGTCGTGTGATTGGGGGGGGGGGGGGGAAGCCAGGCCGTTTTAAACAACACTCCCCTGAACCACCCCCCACTCCGAGGTGCCCCCTTCCCTCCTGCAGGTGGCACAGCGGGGGCTGCCCGCTCCCCTCCGAGCCGCCAGCGCTCTGCGCCCCGCAAGCCGGAGACAGCGCAGCCTGCGGGCTCCCCTGGCCGCGGCGGCTGCGGGCGGGGTGCGCGGTGGCAGGGTGACCGGCAGCGCGGAGCCCCCACTCGTTTCCACCGGAGAGCTTCGTCCCCTCTGCAGTCACGGGGCTGAGAGGCCAGCAGCCGCCTGCAGCCCACCCCGCTGCGTCGGACCCTTCCTGGCCGCCCGCTCCCCTCTGCCCTCTCCCGGCCCGGGCACAGCGCGGGGAAGCTCACGCACCGGTCCCCCTTGCTGCTGCTGGCGGCGGCGGCTGGAGCCGGGGCTGGGTTTGAAAGGGCCGCCAACCAGGCCGCGGCTGCCGGGCCTAGTCCAGCCGCGCAAGGGGAGGAGCAGGAAGCGGCGGCCGAGCGGCCCCGGAAGGAACCAGCCCGGCGCCAATCCGCGGCCGGGGCTGCGAGAGCGGCTGGGCCGAACGTGGCCCGGCTGCCGGCGCCGCCGTGGGTTTGGTTCCCGGGAGCCCCGGCTCCGGCTGGACGCTGAGTTCTTAGCAGCCCCGCGCCACCCCGCCAGCCGTTCCGGGCTGGGGAAGGCTGTTGCGCCCCTGACACCGCCTGCCGCGGGAGCAGCTCGCCGTGACTGGGCTGCAAGGAGCTGTCGTTCGAGGGGTAGCTCTCCCGGACATCCTCTTTAAAGGCAAAGTTCCGCTTGAACGCAAAGCCTGGACACCTGCTTCACCAACTCCGGTCCCCTTTAGCGCTTTCACCGTGGTCCAGTCCAGCTCCTGTCCAATCCTTCCCCGTCCATGCTGTCTTTATGTATCTGCTGCAATCCCCGTCCCCAACAAGCGTATTCCAGTAGTTGGCACCCTCCTTTTCTAGCCCTTCATGCCCCTGTTAACCCCACTATTATTTACTTCAAGAGTGTAATGTGTTTATTTGCAGTTACACAGTTCATGCAAAGCATGGCTCAGCATGGACAGGGCTGGCAGAACCTTATTCATACCTTAGCCCAGGAGTGGGCAAAATACGGCCACGGGCTGGATCCAGCTCATCTAACATTTCTGTCCGGCCTGCCAGGCTCTTTGGCTGCCCCCTCACGATCTCTGGGCCACTAAAAGTCCCACGGCGCAGGAGTGCTCTCAGGCAGGCTGCTTGCCCGCCATGGGCCCCATGCTGCTTCTGGCAGCTGCTGGCATGTCTCTGCGCACCCCTGGCTGGGGGGGAAGGTGGCTCGACGCACTGCCCTGCCCCCAGCCCTGTCCTCACAGCTCCCTTCGGCCGGAAACTGTGCTTGCGGGTGCGGGAAGCGTATGGATACCCGCTACCCCCTCTCCCCCAAGGTGTGCACAGAGACGTGCAAGCAGCAGCCGGCCACTTCCGGGAACGGCGTGGGGCCATAGCAAGCAGGCAGCCTGCCTGAGCCCTGCTGCGCCGCCGGCCAGGAGCCACCTGTGGTAAGGGCCTCCTGGCCAGAACCTGCACCTTGCACCGCCTCCTGCACCCCAACCCCTTGCCCCAGCCTGGAGCCCACTCCTGCACCAAACTCCCTCCCAGAGCCCACACCCCTCATGCTCTTCTGCACTCCAACACTCTGCACCAGCCCAGAGCTCCCTCCTGCACCCAAACACCCTCCCAGACCCTGCACCCCCTCCATTAATATAGTAGAAATGTGCGGCCCGTGATGACTTACCAAAATTCGTGGCATGGCCCCCCTGTGAAAATTATTGCCCACCCCATCTTAGCCTAATCAATGTCTGAAAGATTCAGATTTGCTTTCAGCCACTAGATGTCTCTGTGTGCTGTACAGCTGTAGTCCCGCCTAAGCAACACAGACAAAGCTGGAACTCAAGCTGTAAGGAAGCTTATTCCTGAGGGCGTTCTGCACCCAAAAATTAAAAATTCGGTGCACGATATTTTAAAATTCTGCAAGTTTTATTTGCCAATAAATAAATGCAGAGGCTACAGCATAGCAATGGGGAGCACAGGCCACGGGCTGCTTGAAGGTGGGAGATCACCCTGCAGCCTCCCCACCCCGAACCCTGGGGACACGGATTCAGTGATGAGGCTGCACCCTACCCTGACACAGCACAAGGCCCAAGCCTGCCCCAGAAACACCCTGGGGTCCTCACCCTCTGCGCCAGGTGCACCAGGTGTGGGACAGGCAGGCTCAACCAGGCAGGATTCAAATGTGGATGGGGCTTGGTGTGGGCGGATCCAGGTGTGAGGTAAGAGGATTCTGTGTGGGACAATCTGGGTGCAGGCAGCTCAGTGGGGGGTCTAGGTTTGGGGGAATCTAGATACACAGAGGCTCATTAGGGGGGTTCCAAGTACAGGGTCTTCCAGGTGAAAGTGTTTGGGTCTCAGCAGAGGGGTCTGGGTATGGGGGCCTCAGCTGGGGGGTCTGGATGCTAAGGGGAGAGGGGCTTGGTGGCGTGCAGGTCTGGGTGCAGCTAATTGGGGGTCAGTGGCATGGGGGTCTGGATGTGGGGGATCAGGGGGGTGCAGGGAAGTGGGGCCCATCAGGGTCAGGGTTTGAATGCAGGGAGTTCAGTGGGGGTGATCTGGATGCAGGGATGGGCATCTGGAGGCAGGGGGTCTGGATACAGGGGTTGAGGTTCAGTGGGGTGAGGTTCGGGTATGCAGGGCTAGGGGGGTTCTGAGTGTACAGGGTGAGGCTTAGCAGGGGTGTCTGGGTGTGGGAGGTCTGGATGCATGGGGGTTGGACGGATGGTGGAGCAGCTCCCTGCACAATGACCCCTCTCCCCGCAGCTGAGGAGTGATGGGTGCAGGAAGCAGTGGAGGATGCTGAGCTTCCTGAAGCTGGGGGAGGTTTCTAGGAGTAGGTCTGACACAGCCACTCCTTGCAAGGGAAGAGGAAGTCCCGTCCTCTCCTGCCTCCAGCCCAGCTGGGACTAGCAGCTGATCCTGACTCAGGGTAGGAGCCACTGGCTAATGTGTCCCCAGACCTGTGGTGATTTACCTCTCTGCCAGCTGCTCTGGGTGCCTGAAACAATGTACCTGTACAGCTACAGAGTGGTGCATGACTGGTCTTTCAGCTTCCCTTTGCTTCCCTGTGAGAAAGTCATTTTTCTGCAGGGAAGCAAAGAAATCTGCAGGGGACATGAATTATGCGCATTCACAGTGGCGCAGAATTCCCCCAAGAGTAGAAGCTGTTTATCTGTAGTTGTTTAGTAGCTGTTTTGTTTAATAAGTGATGTGATTCCATGCAAAGAGGGTACTAAGTACTTTAAGAAATGTATAAAAAAGGCATTAACTTACATGAATACCTCTTCCATTATATCAGCTCCCCACCCTAGAAAAAGTTTCTTTGCCAAGGCATGAGTTGGGAATCATTGTGAACACAACTCTTGAGGATGCTACACCACCACTGGAGTTGTTAAGGAGAGGGAATAGTGCAGAATTGGTAGGCTTCTGTACAAATACGAACATCTGTCTAAAGCACTGCTATGCTCAGAGGTACTAGCAATTGCTTGGACCAAAACATCTTTGAGATTGAGTGTGCACTCACCCTTCACTTAAGATAGTTGTAAGAAACACTTAAGGGGCCATATCTAAAACCAGGCATAAAATATAGAATCTTTCCAGAAACTAGCAGCATGGCCCAGATCCCCATGGGAAGGGGGTTTCCAGAAACTAGCACCATGGCCCTAATCCACAGAGGATTCCATGGGGTATTATGGTCAGGTGTGTGTGAAGGAAACTGAGAACACACAGAACAGAGAGAGAGAGGCAGTAGCAAAAAGCAAGAAAGCCAAGCAGTAGCCTGTGAGGGCAGTGTATGACTCTGGGTAATGGCTATGGAGAGAGCTTTGGGGAATAGTGTTGTCTAAAAAGGAATTGGATCTGTAAGCTAAGTAACTGCTCCTTTTGTTCTTGGTTCCTCCTGGATTCGGAGGAGCAGAACTTTGTACATGCCTTGTAAATAAACAAGCCTGCACCAAAGAAAATATCTACCTCCATCATCTATTTCTACTCTTAACTAGAACATCCCCCAGGGCCCTGAACTATGATGAGGCACTCAGGTCAAACAGGGGCACACAGTACTTATATGGCTCCCAATAACTTAATGCCTGAGTACTTCACAAGCTTTAATGTGTTTATCTTCATAGCACCTCTGTGAGGTAGGGAAATCTATTATTCCCATTCCACAGATAGAGGACGGAGGTTCATTAATTTAAACGGAGTTTAGCAGCCTAAATACTTTTGTGAATCTAGGCCTAACTGACTTGTCCAAGGTGACACAGGAAGACTGTGGGAGAGTAGGGAAGTGAACCCAGCTCTTCAGCTAGCACCTGAACCACTGGGCTATCCTTCTTCTTTACCCAATCCTCTTCCTCTCACTCAAGTCCTCTGCAAATGCCATGGCCTGTGCAGGACTTCCCTGTAGATCTTAGGACATTCAGAAGCTAGCAGAGCCCCATCTTCTAGCTGCATTGTAGAGCTCAAACTCTAATCCTAAACTGAGGACACTTCATGGAATATGTCTGTGCCCTGCTACCACCACATCCCACCTCCAGAAGAGAAGCAGCATGCACAGAAGGTCTTGTGTGGGCCGAAGAACAGAGTCCAATACGCTGCAGAGCCGGCACTCCTCCGTCTCCATCCACAACCAGCAAGATCCACTGTTTTATGAAAGGAACAATGGTCTGGGATTAAGGCACTGTCAAAGGGTGGAGTTGCAGGAAGCCCTGGGTTCAGTTCTTGGCCTATCTCACCTTGAAAATCACTGAGGGTCTTTCAATCGACTTCAGGGGGCTTTGGTTTAGGCCCTTATTCATTCTGTGCCTCACTTCCTTCTCTGTAAAATGGGGATAATCATACTTCCTTACCTCACTGGGGTGCTGTCAGGATAAATTAATATTTGTGAGATGGTCAGATTTAATTTCGCTTTAATTTAATTTGGCTAATTTAGCTACAACTAATCAGGAAAGAGATCTTGGAGTCACTGTAGATAGTTCTCTGAAGACGTCCACGCAGTGTGCAGCGGCAGTCAAAAAAGCAAACAGGATGTTAGGAATCATTTAAAAAGGGATAGAGAATAAGACGGAGAATATTTTATTGCCCTTATATAAATCCATGATATGCCCACATCTTGAATACTGCGTACAGATGTGGTCTCCTCATCTCTAAAAAAGATATACTAGTGTTAGAAAAGGTTCAGAGAAGGGCAACTAAAATGATTAGGGGTTTGGAACGAGTCCCATATGAGGGGAGATTAAAGAGGCTAGGACTTTTCAGCTTGGAAAAGAGGAGACTAAGGGGGTATATGATAGAGGTATATAAAATCATGAGTGATGCGGAGAAAGTGAATAAGGAAAAGTTATTTACTTGTTCCCATAATATAAGAACTAGGGGCCACCAAATGAAATTAATGGGCAGCAAGTTTAAAACAAATAAAAGGAAGTTCTTCTTCACACAGCGCACAGTCAACCTGTGGAACTCCTTGCCTGAGGAGGTTGTGAAGGCTAGGACTATAACAGGGTTTAAAAAAGAACGAGATAAATTCATGGAGGTTAAGTCCATTAATGGCTATTAGCCAGGATGGGTAAGGAACGATGTCCCTAGCCTCCGTTTGTCAGAGGGTGGAGATGATGGCAGGAGAGAGATCACTTGATCATTACCTGTTAGGTTCACTCCCTCTAGGGCACCTCGCATTGGCCACTGTCAGCAGGCAGGATAGTGGACTGGATGGACCTTTGGTCTGACCCAGTATGGCCATTCTTATGTTCTTGATACCATGATGGTGGGGGGCATAGAAAACTGTATAAATAAATACATATCCCTCCTTTCTCCTTGTGGAAGTAGAGAAGAGTATTTAGCTCTATAGTCTTCAAGCAAGTTTATGTTGCTCCACATCATGCAGACCAGGACTTCTATTATTCTTCCTTATGACAATAAATATTTTCACTTTAACACTGGAAATACTATCTTAAAAGTATTATGATATATATTTCACTGTGATGACTGCTAAATTTCAGTCCCTTTCTCATTTATATCTATTGTTTAACATTTGATCAAAATGTTATGGAGTTCACCACATGTGGAAAATTTTATGGGTGCTGGTTTGCTATAGTCATAGCAACAACAATGTGGCAAAAAGGATATTACATTGAAACCTCCTTGCAAGCTCCCACTACCGTAAAAGGGCTTCTGTTTTTGTATCATAAATATTTGTAACTTGTGGTCATAACTACCAGCCAGCCAAATCCAGGAATGATAACTTCTTAAATATAACTGAGGTGTAATAAACTTGAATTATTCATATTTTTAATATTAAGTATTAATAATAAATGTGTTTAACCATCTGAAATTAATTTAAACTGAGTACTCAACACAGGCACTCTCTTTCCATGAAGCTCACCTGACCTTCATAGTTTAGTTTTGGGCTCCAAAGCTGCAGACACATATGCACACACTTAACTTTATACACATCAATATTTTCATAGCTAGATCCTGAGCTGGTGTAAATTCACTTCAAGAGAGCTACAACTTTACACAAGTTGAGGATCTGATCCAAAGAACTTAATTGCTCAGATGTTTAAAGGTAATCAAGTGGGTAAGTGTTTGCAAGATCAGGGCCTGACTTCAGTGCTAGTTTTGTCCACATAAAGACTTAAGTAGCAATTGTGTAAGAACCCAGCATTAGGGAAATACCTGCTGACAAAGACAAACCTATTGTAGTTTAACTAATTAATGTAATTTGCAAAAATTCATGTTAGGAATTCTGGGACAGAACCTCAGCTAGTGTAAAACAATTTAATATGCTAATTTACACTAGTTGAGACTCTGATCCCTTTATTTGGCCCTTTAAGGTCAAACTCTGCTTTCAATTATATCAGTGCAGCTCCATTGAAGCCATCCTTTATACCTCAACACACACTACATAAGTATGCTCAGAGGTTATGTGAGTTTAAGTAACATTAAATATATGTAAACATTTGATCTGCTTAATTTTTTAAAGTATTTGCAATGAAAGTTTTGGATGAGACAAAAATAACGTATGTGTCATCCAGTTCCTTTGAAGCACTGCATTAGAATTCCTGTGTCTGAGTACATATCACAGAGCCAACTTCCTTCACTTCTATTAATAGTTTGAAATTAGGTCACCATTCTTGTAAGAATGAGCTAAGTCTATACCGCTGATTTTAGGAAAGTTATCTTTATGAAAATGTTGGGGCTTTTTTCCACACTAGCACCGTTTGGCACTGCAGCTTATCTTTACTCAGTAATATCTGCTCTAGCAAATGTATTCCATTCTGCAAGGTTCTCTAATATTTGTTTACAGTGACCCCTGCTGCAAGAGATTAAGACAGACATCACTTTAAGCCTTTAAAATGTGTTTAACAATTATTCCGATATTCAATTGAAAGTACCCACCAGTAGTAAGATGAGGTAAAGAGTCTAAAATCTGGAAGTCCTCAGAACAGTTTGAATTAAAACTGATCTACTCATTCTGACAGGTTTCAGAGTAGCAGCCGTGTTAGTCTGTATTCTCAAAAAGAAAAGGAGTACTTGTGGCGCCTTAGAGACTAACAAATTTATTTGAGCATAAGCTTTTGTGAGCTACAGCTCACTTCATCGGATGCATTCAGTGGAAAATACAGACACTGAATGCATTCATGGAAAATACAGACATTTCCACTGAATGCATCCGATGAAATGAGCTGTAGCTCACGAAAGCTTATGCTCAAATAAATTTGTTAGTCTCTAAGGTGCCACAAGTATTCCTGTTCTTTCTACTCATTTTGGGGGTTTTTCTCATAAATATGTAGAATTTTCCTTTCTAGTGCAAGGCAGCATAAACACAAACTAAAATAGTTTTTTATTGTCCCAGATAGAATGTTTGTTCTGTGTTATTGCTAACTTGCTTCTTTCAAGGGTTAGGCTTGACACCACTGAAATCACTGGCAAAATTCCCATTGATTTCAGGCCATAATATTAATAAATTATTAGTGCCCCAATTGAGGAAAGCACTTAAATTGGTCCTTAAATTCATCTCTGTTCAGGACAGCATTCAGACCCAGATTAAGCAAGGTGCTTGAGCACATGCCTAATTTAAAACACAAGTGGTTCCATTGACTTCAATGGGACATAATAATAAGATTAAAGTTAAACACATGCTTAAATGCTGTCCTGAGTAGAGATGCTTTCAAGTGTCTGGGTTTAAATATGTTAAGCACAGTAAAACTATTGTTCACCTGCTAGATACAATCTATGTACATGTTTTTCTTCAAATATATGTGCATATCACATTTTTAAAAGCTATGTTAAAAAACAAGATAGTAAAAGATAATACTTCACGCACCTCGTCTCGCTAATATCCTGGGACCAACATGGCTACTGCATGTGTAAACCTTCTGCCAGGTGGAGCCAGCAGCAACAAGGGCCAGGTTCAGTGTCTAGCGGTTCCTTTTCAACAATACAAAACAAACCCAGCTTGAGCCCTCACCCAGTGACCTGGGCGCCTCTAAGAGGCAATAATTCCCCTCTCGCAAGCACAGAGTCTGAGCCCTGGTCTATATTGGGGGGGGGGGAATTGATCTAAGTTACGCAACTTCAACTACGTGAATAACGGAGCTGAAGTTGACGTACTTAGATAGACTTACCGTGGTGTTTTCACCGTAGTGAGTCGACTGCTGATGCTCCCTTGTCGACTCTGCCTGCGCCTCTCGCAGTACTGGAGTACAGGAGTCGATGGGAGAGTGCTCAGGGATCAATTTATCGCATATAGACTAGACACGATAAATGGATCCCCGCTGGATCAATCACTGCCCGCCGATCTGGAAGGTAGTGAAGACATACCCTGAGTGTAGTAAACACTTTAAATTAAAGGATGGAAGTAACTCAGCATTAATTTGGGAAAACACCACAATTGGGGTTCATAAACATAAACCATGAGCAAAAGACTCACCCCCAAGTAAGTTGGGCAGTGTCCTTTTCCCCTCAGGTTCTTAAGTCCAGCAACCCAAAAGTCCCTTTAATGTACCCATCCCTTCTCTGTACCCCGCTCACAGGTGCTGTCCTTGGCCAATGCAGCCCCAGAGTTCAGAGGTTCATCCACAGAGTTCACCTCCCACCCTGAGTGGAGAGGGGGTAAGGAGGCACCTTACACAATCCACTGCTTGGGCACTTGCTCATCACCCCAACGGGCAATTGCCACAAGCCTCAGCTCTGCTCTGGCCCTCTTCACCAGCCCCCTTGCTGGCCGCTTGCCACACCTCTCCACCCACCACCCTGCTGGCCACTTGCTGCATCTCTCCACCAGCTACCTGGCTGGCCACCTACTAAGATGTCTTCAGGGCCCCCCACTTAACACAGCTCTCAGTGATTTCAGATGTTAGTAGGGGAGCCTCATTGCTGGTGCACACTGGGCAGTCTTCTGTAATAGAGACACTATCCCAAAGTAGGTCTAATACTTCCACCTAGGTATATGACAAGACTCTTAACTGAATCTAAATTAGCTCTTTTATTATACCATGAAAAGAGAACAGCACAAACAATACCTAAAATCCCCACCCTCTCTCTCAACTCATTGGGCTTTGGAACCCATGTCCCCTGCCTAGCAAGTGCCATTCAGTTGAGAGTGAGTCCCTCCATCAGGGTATGCCAGGTACAGTTCTGCTGCCCTCAGTTCACACAACAAGGATAACAACGCTTTATTACTCCTGCCCCAATAAGAAGGAGACTGAGGATCCAACATCAGCCACAAGTGATCATTTTGGGCAAGCAATCCCATCCTGCTGAGCATCTAGGTAGGGTGGGTGTGTCCATGCAAACGAGATCAGCTTCTGAAGTCTTTTTCCACAGCTCACCACTAGATGTCAGGGGAGAGCTCATTCAGACTCTGCTTACACATGCATTAAAAGAAAGTTATTTACAATGTCAAGTATGAAAAAGTTAAGAAAAGTCAGATTTACACCTGCCCACACAATCTTAATTTTGCCCTGCTGTGCATCCATCCAAAATACTAAGTAACACAAGCATCCTGTTGAAAAAATAGTATATGGTTATATAATTATTTAAGACTATCACAATGCATAGGTTTCATGGGCAACCTAAATTCTGGCATTTCCTAACTTTCAAGTTCTTGACTTTGCAACCTAAATAACATTCTTTTAACTTAGTTTTTTGTATGCAATTTCCTAGTTTAAAGATAAACATAAACTATGTGCAATATTAACAATCACCTATAATTCTCACTAGGGGTATTTGAACCCTAATCTGCAGTACTCTGGCACAGATCACCACCACTTGAGCTATAGGAGCTACCACATTGTGGGAGAAGGGTGTGAATCTGAGGGGGTATGGACTGCTGGGTCCTGGAGGTGATCTGTAGAGAGGAGTTCAGGCTGGCCCTCCTTCTCTCTTCACCTCCAGGAAGTAGAGGATCTTCTGCCCCATGTGATACCCACAGGAGGCCTTGTCAGAGACTAGATTATTAAATAATCTTTTCCAAAATCATTTAAAATTTTGTAATCCCATTAACATGAGTAAGTTATCGATAGGTATAGAGAGAAGACCCTGATGGAGCAGTATCATATACCAGATAAACCCAGAAGTTATCTAAGATTAAAAGAATTGTCCAAAGATAGGATACACAAGTGTTCTCCAGTCCTTTCTATCATGTTCCCTTCATGAAAAGTTCTGAGCTGCCAACGCCCAGCCCTGGTTCACTCCCAACTCCTGCTTTCTATGACCAGGCTGACTTCCTCCACTGCAAACTTGTTCTCTCCTTCAATTTTGCCATCTTTCTAGCTAAACAGCTCTACTTTTCCAATTTAATTGAATCCCATATTCTCAATCCCAGCCATCTTCTTGTCACTTCTGATTCACCCCCCAAACCCTCCCTATCTCTTTCGTCCACTTCTCTCTCGGCACAGGATCTCACCAATTGTCTTCCAAAAGACAGCTGAAATGATCAGGGGGCTGGGGCACATGACTTACAAGGAGAGGCTCAGGGAACTGGGCTTGTTTAGGCTGCAGAAGAAAAGAGTGAGGGTGGATTTGATAGCAGCCTTCAACTACCTGAAGGGGGGTTCCAAAGAGGATGGAGCTCAGCTGTTCTCAGTGGTGGCTGATGACAGAACAAGAAGCAATGGTCTCAAGTTGCAGTGGGGGAGGTCTAGGTTGGATATTAGGAAACACTATTTCACTAAGAGGGTGGTGAAGCACTGGAATGGGTTACCTAGGGAGGCAGTGGAATCTCCATCCTTAGAGGTTTTTAAGGCCCAGCTTGACAAACCCTTGGCTGGGATGATTTAGTTGGGGTTTGGTCCTGCTTTGAGCAGGGGGTTGGACTAGATGACCTCCTGAGGTCTCTTCCCACCCCAATCTTCTATGATTCTATGAAAATATGATGTGACCTTTCTCATGCCTTCCCTTCTCCACCTACAAGTCTCTCCTCCTTCTCCCCTACAACAGATGCACATATTTCTCATCTGCTCTTCTCCTCTAACCTCTCCACCTGTGCCAGTGACCCCATCCTAAATCCTGATCGCCCTCACACCTACTCTCATCTCCCTTACTCTTCTCCTTAACTTCTCACTCTTTTCCCTCACAATACAAACATGCTTTAGTGTCTTCCATCTTTAAAAAACAAACATTGCTCCACTAGCTCCCACTCCCTCTATTGTATCAAACACAAGCTATGTGTCTTCACTTTCAAGGCCCTTCATGGCCTATTCCCACCCTACCTATCATCTCTCATTCACTATTGAGATGTCAGCGCTAGCCTCCATCCCGCATTTGTTAAACTTTCAAACAAGCACGTTTGTGCTTTCTCCCAAGCCCCCCTCATGCTTGGGATGAGCTCCCTGTAAACATCCACAAATCTACCTTCTCCTCCTTCAAAACTGTCCTTAAAAGCTCTCTTTGTCTGTGGTGCCCACACACAAAAATGGACAAGGGTTAGACTGCTAGTGTGCTAAGACTGACCTGTCGTGCTGACCAATATTGTCTCCTTGTTCTCTTGTACTCCCCCATTGGTCTTTCTGTATCCATCTGCTGTCTCTTGTCTTATTCTTAGTATCCCTGCTCTTTGGGGCAGGGGCCCTCTTTTTGTTTTGTGTTTGTTTGTACAGCACCTAGCACACTGGGGTCCTGGTTCATGACTAGGGCTCCTATGTGCTATGGTAATACAAATAATAACTGGGTGATGCAGAAGGGGAGAAAGTCAACAACGACAAATGGAGACTTTTGGGGAGATAATTCAATGAACAATGAAGACTGTTACTTTCCATTTTTCAACCCTCCTAACACTGCACTGTTTTTTTTTAAATAAATGTTCCAGTACAGTGTTAATTACACCACAAATGTGAGTTCATCACTCTAGTCAGACAGCAGTGTTAAACCTCTACTCGTGTCCACACCCTGTCTAAAGGGTTAATCTTGCCCCGGTCGCTGTCGTATCTGAGTGCCCCACAATTATTTATCCTCAAAACCCATGTGAAGTAGGAAAGTGTTATCCCCATTTTACAAATGGGGAACTCAGGCACAGAGAGGCTAAGTGACTTGCCCAAGGTCACACAGGAAGCCTATGACAGAGCAGGAAATTGATCCTGCATCTCCCAAGTCCAAGGATAGCACCCTAACCACTGGAGTTGACTGAGTGATGGCATATCCCCTTAAGTATACAACTGCATCCATCAGAGTAGCAAAGCTCCTCTGTTGACTCACCCTGTTAGCAGGTATTTAAAATCCTGCAAAATTGCTGCTGAAATTCTGCTAGCTCCTTGTAGCAGCTGTAGCTCTGTAACTCCATTCTAGTTATAAGGGTTGAGAAAGAGAAGTTGGGCAAGTCCTGGAGGGAAACCCTAGGGACAACCAAACCCAGGGAGGTAGCAGCAACTTAGTCTGAGGTTTAGGTTGTGTTTTTGTTTCTGGGTTACCAATAGAGCCTAACCATAAGAAAGAGGTGTGAGTTTGGATACTTGCTCAAATTTTGTGTGTTCTGTTCAGATGGAATAGAGACAGACTCAGCCCATTCACAATGTATAGTCTGAATAAACAGCTGATCAGACATTTCTAAAATAAGCACCCTTCTGACAACTTTATGACTGTATGCTTTTTTAAACTATATTTAATGGACTATACCAGTTCTTTGAGGAAAACCTAACCGGAACCCAAGCACCCCACCCAAAGCTACTATTGGGGAAACAATAAAAGGCTTTGCTCCTCTACCTACAGCAGGGATGTATGCAGACAAGCAGAGTTATGATACTGTATTTGCTTGACAAAGGCCTTGTTACCCTATACATTTTCCCAAAGAGATGTACCTCTCTATTCTCTGGGTAGGAGATGGGGAAGTCACAGATAAATCAGATCTCCTACAAGAAGGGCTGTTGTTCAGATGAAAGAAATAATATACCTTTGTCTTTGTCTGTTAATTTATCTTTTGTTTCAGCATTTGGGGACTGTGGAAGAAGGCATTTAGGTCATGACTCTCAGTAGAAACCTTTGTGTTCTACTCTGTTAAATCAGCTCCTGTACCAGATGACTGGAGGATACCTAATGTGACAGTTTTTTAAAAAAGGTTCCATAGGCAATCCTGGCAATTACAGGCTGGTAAGCCTACCTTCAGTACCAGGCAAATTGATTTAAACTATAATAAAGAACAGAATTATCAGACACATAGGTGAATATGATTTGTTGGGGAAGAGTCAACATGGCTTTTGTAAAAGGAAATCATGCCTCACCAATCTACTAGAATTCTTTGAGGGGTCAAGAAACATGGACAAGGGTGATCCAGTGGATATAGTGTACTTGGACTTTCAGAAAGCCTTTGACAAGGTCCCTCACCAAAGGCTGCTAAGTAAACTAAGCAATCATGGGATAGGAGGGAAGGTCCTCTCATGGATCAGTAACTGGTAAAAAGACAGGAAACAAGGGTAGAAATAAATGGTCCATTTTCAGAATGGAGAGAGGTAAATAGGAATCTGTACTGGACCAGTGCTGTTCAACATATTCATAAATGATCTGGAAAAAGGGGTAAATAGTGACAAAATTTGCAGATAATACAAAATTACTCAAGATAGTTAAGTCCAAAACTGACTGCAAAGAGTTACAAGGAGATCTCACAAAACGGGGTGACTGGGCAACAAAATGGCAAATGAAATCCAATGTTGATAAATGCAAAGTAGTATATATTGGAAAACATAATTCCAACTATACATACAAAATGATGGGGTCTAAATTAGCTGTTATCACACAAGAAAGAGATCATGGAGTCGTTGTGGATAGTTCTCTGAAAACATCTGCTCATTGTGCAGCGGTAGTCAAAAATCTAACAGAATGTTAGGAACCATTAAAAAATGGAAAGATAATAAGATAGAAAATATCATAATACCAATATATAAATCCATGGTACGTCCACACCTTGAATACTGTGTGCAGTTCTGGTCACTCTATCTCAAAAAAGATATATTGGAATTGGAAAAGGTATAGAGAAGGGCAAAAAAGTGAACAAGGGTATGGAACAGCTTCCATATGAGGAGAAATTTAAAAGACTGGGACTTTTCAACTTGGAAAAGAGATGACTTAAGGGAGAATATGACAGAGGTCTACAAAATCATGAATAGTGTGGATAAAGTGAATAAGGAAGGTTATTTACTCCTTCACAGAACTGAAGAACCAGGGGCCACCCAATGAAAAATAGGCAGAATGTTTAAAACAAACAAAAGGAAGTACTTCTTCAAACATCACATAGTCAACCTGTGGAACTCATTGCCTAGGGATCTTGTGAAGACCAGAACTAGAACTGTGTTCAGAAAATAATTAGATAAGTTCATGGAGGATAGGTCTATCAATGGCTATTAGCCAAGATGGTCAGGGATGCAACCCCATGCTCTGGGTGTCCCTAGCCTCTGATTGTCAGAAGCTGGGAGTGGATGACAGGGGATGGATCACTTGATGATTGCCCTATTCTGTTCATTTCCTGTGAAGTACCCAGCATTGGCCACTATCAGAAGACAAGATACTGGACCCGATGGACCATTGGTCTGACCCAGTATGGCCATTCTTATGTTCTTAAGTACCTTAATAGCTGTAAGTGCCATCTTTTAGGCTGGAAAGCTTTTCACTGTCAGAATTAGAACTGGTTTGAAAACGTAATTTTAATATAATGAGAAATTTCAGCATTTCAAAACTTGTTTTCATTTAAAATTGCAAAAAAAGTCAAAATATTGATATTTACTGTGAAACAAAAGTTCTGAAGTATGTTTCTACAAGGTTGAAACTTTTTATTTTGATAAGTTCAGATGGTTTTGTTTAGATAAGGTTGGAACATTTCATTTAGACTTGTGTTAAACTATAACAAAACTTAAAACCATGGTCAAAATTAAACATTCCTACTTTATCTAAACATTTTCATTTAATCAAAATGAAGTATTTTGATACCTTCATGTCAAATTCCAATTAAATCAGTAAGTTACTGTGAAATGTTACAGTTTTGTAGAATCAGCATTTTCCAACAGACAACTGTTGTGTTGGAAAACTTTCAACCAACTTTAGTCAGTACGTAAGTACTGAATGCACTTGTGTGCTTGCCATTTGCTTTTTACTCATCAACACAATTGTTATTTATACACTGTGACACTGTATCCCAAAGCAACACCCTGGAACCTAGGGATGTAAAGGTTTAACTGGTTAAGCGATAGGCATCAGTCTTATCGGTTTCAATTAATGGTTAAACTCCGCTGCCACCCCATACCCAGGACTCAGGCGGGACCCCTCTGCAGGGTGTGGAGCTGGTAGCCAGGATCCCAGGCTGGAAGCAGAGTTCCAGGCGCAGGGCCAGCAGCCGGGACCCCAGGCATGGGATTGGCAGCCGGGACCCCGGGCGCAGGGCTGGCAGCCAGGATCCTGGACCAGCAGTGAAGTCCCAGGCATGGGGCCAGCAGAAATCCTTAATAGTTAACCGTTGAACCCAGGGGTTGGCAACCTTTCAAAGAAGAAGAGCCATTTTTTTGTTTTTGTCTTTGACCAAAATATTTCAAGAGCCACATCACACAC
The DNA here is from genome assembly GCF_965152275.1 of Natator depressus. NCBI lineage: Eukaryota > Metazoa > Chordata > Testudines > Cheloniidae > Natator > Natator depressus. The sequence goes on from NC_134236.1 coordinate 175,548,288, forward strand.
AAAGTTACCTGTAGAGTTAGAATTTATCAGCTAATAATAATTTAACATATTAAAGTTTTTACTATTCACCAATACTTTTAATGCAACTTCTGGCCATTTGAATTTGAATATAAACAGGAGGGGGCTCTGGGCTGGGGCAGGGAATTGGGGTGCAGGAGGGGGTCCGGGGTCTGGGAGGGAATTTGGGTGCAGAAGGGGGTTCTGACCTGGGTCAGGGGGTTAGGGTATGGGAGTGGGTATGAGGTGCAGGCTCTGTCTGGGAAGCGCTTACCGCAGGCGGTTCCCAGCCAATGGGAGCTGTGGGGGCGGTGCTTGTGGGCACAGGCAGTGCACGGAGACCCACTGCCCCCCTCCCCGCAAGGGGCACACAGCGTTGTGCCAGCAGCCAGCCGATTCTGGGAGCGGCATAGGGCCAGAGCCCTGTTGTGCTGCCAGCCCGGAGCCACCTGTGGTAAGCACCTCCCAGCCAGAGCCTGCACCTTGCACCCCCTCAAAAAACAGCTCCCCGCAAGGGGGCAGCCAAAGAGCCGCATGTGGCTCCATAGCCGCAGGTTGCCGACCCCTGGTTTAACCAATAGAATTTTAATAGGTTAAACAGTTACTATTTTTAAACCCTATTTACATCCCTACTGGCACCCCCATATTTACCATGGTGATATGATTATGATATATTTTGTACAAAGTATTCCTGAGGTATCATTTTGAAAGTCTTGATCTCTTGAACATTAGTATCCTTTTGGATTATATGTGCTATCAAATGTAAAGTTATGTGTGTTACTGAAATATGTTGTAAGGTTGGAAACACTCACAATCAGCCTTTCAGGTACAACAATGGGACAGCCAGACACTGACGATGGCCCATTAAGGGGAATACACACTCCAAAAACAGTATACAATGGAGACCTCTCAGAGAGAGCACGTAAACAATGGAGGCTGCTTGACTCATGTCATAATGAAAGATCTTTCCAGCAAGCTGGAGGAACATATAAAGGAGGGAAAGTGACATCATAATTTGTCCTCACTCCTCCTCCCCCACCCCCAAGCTCAACACCTGGAAACACGTCTGGAGAACAAAAACTGAACTGAGGAGGTGGTCCCAAGCTGGAAAGGAGAAGCCCAGCTTGTGTATTAAAGAATTATGACATCAGGGTGAGACACTGCGTTAAATCCTGTCTAGTTTATAGAACTCAGATTGGAATTTTATTTTTTATTTCTTAGGTAACCAACTTTGATCGGTACGCTTACTTATAATCACTTTAAATCTACCTTTCTGTAGTTAATAAATCTGTTTTATATTTTACCTAAAACAGTGGGTTTTACTTGAAGTGCATGGGAAATCTGCTCAGGAACAAGAGCTGGTGCATGTCCTTTCTACATTGAGGGAGGGGCAGACTGGGTAATAAACTTACACTGGTCAAGCTTCTGACCAGGGGAAGACAGTACAGCTCTGGAGTCCTAGGCTGGGGACCAATGGGGTACTGGCTGGAGCCTCTCTATTGTTGGTTCATGAGTGGCTGGCAAAAGCATTCATGTAACTCAGCTGGGTGTGTCCCTGTCTGTGGATGGCTGTGTAAGTGCAGTATCTGTAGGGGTTTGCAGCTTGTCACAGCATCACAGTGTGAGAGGGAGCCCAGACTGGAGGGACAGAGGGCTCAGCAGTATTACAGATTGCACCCCATGGAACCCGTCATATACACCAAAAAACCTGTTTGTGAATGCTTCTACCATTAGCCAGGCAACTAGTGAGTAATTTTGAAACCAAGAAGACTGTATGCAGTGCCAAAATGTATTCAGAGAATTAGAAACTAGTGAATGATTTCCTTTATTTCTTAGTTTTTATTTCCTCTTTCCATTTGAGAGAGGAATCTGTTATAAAAATAAGAAAATAATTTTTAGTTTAAGTTGGGATTTTACGTGTGTATAGACATCCAAAAACCCTAAAAATCAAAAGTAGAACCACTTAAGCTTCCATGGTATGGGTCAAATTCAGACCTGTACTTCCATTGTCTTCAGTGGAGTTGTGCATAGAAATTGATCAGCCTGTTTGTCACAGGCGGTTAACAGAACTGGCTCTTTTAGCTCAGCCAGTAGAGGCTTATGATTTTTAGATCCAGGGATCATGGGTTTAATTCCTGCTGCCCGTGGCCAACCCAGGGAGATAGTGTTACACCGTGATATAAAAACCCACCCAGATAGGTTGTAGCAATGGTTTCTGATTATGGTTGTAACAGGCTTTAGTCACATTAGCCATAGACACAAAATATGTCACTAGCATGGCAGGCTATGATTGTATTCAAAAATGGATTGAAAACAGTTAGACACAGTGCAGACACATTGGTCATCCTAATGGCCATTATAGTCAATTCAGCAAACCTAGTCACAGCATAGCTCCCGTTTGAAGTATAAACAAGACCCTAACCATATTTTTGTAACCGACTAAGCCCTTGGATGTCACACCATGGCTCACGGAACACATTAAATGTACCATCTACACTGAGAATTGGAGAACGTTGTTATTAGATTCAGGAGCAATTGTCCTCAAACTCAGTTTTAATTATAACAATGGGCCATTGGATGGACAGTTTTGTTTCTTGTGTCCCCATAGCTCGTACTATAGCACAGAATATAATGTACTCTGACCCCAAATTTCATAAATTCTAATGCTCTCTCCCACTAGCATTGAGCGTCTTCACCAGACAAGCTGCAGCTGTGCTGCTGCAGAACTGTAGGTGTAGACAAGCCTTAACTTTTACCTTCTATTAAATGCATGTATTGACACCCACACAGTTACACAGCAGCCTATAAACTTCACATTCATAGTTCTCCACTGCCAGGAGAGGCTTCATTTGAAAGATGGCTGACATTTTACACTTCCTTACCTTTCTGAGGCCATGTCTACACTAGCGAGCTTACAGCAGCACGGCTTACAGCAGCGCTTGTGTAGCCGCTCCGTGCCGACGGACAAGAGCTCTCCTGTCGACATAATAAAAGCACCTCCATGACTGTCGGTAGCTATGTCGGTGAGAGAAGAACAACACATAGCTATCAACATAGCTATGTGTTGTGGTATATAACACATAGCGCTGTCCACACCTGCACTTGTGTTGTTGTAACTTATGTCACTCAGGTGTGTTTTTTTCACACTCCTGAGCAACATAATTTATATCGACAAAATAGACATGGCCTCAGTGGCATGCTCTTCCATTAGCAATAAGTAAACTGCTAAATTCTCATTTCAGCTCCCTACTTCATCCTTTACTGGTGAAGAATAAGAGGATTGCAACTATCACTCCACTGAATATACAGTAGTGCATTTATACTGATGCACTGTTACTAATATTTGAAAGCTGGAATTTGCAGAGGTGGGTAATGGAGAGAGGCACCCAATATGTAAGTTGACTCCTCACTCCATTAGGCACTCTTGAAAATCTCAGTGTTGCAGCAGTTCCCCCTTTAAGAATGTACTGGCAATCTTTTTGGGGAAACGGTGTTGAATTACTGGACAATTTGTAGTTCCCCTGTGTAGTCAGTAAAAGAAGCAATACATTTGTAGTGAAATTTGTGTCAATAATCCATACAGTTCTGTAAACTGGAGAAGTTATTTGCTCATAAACTGGATTTTATTTTATTCCTACATCTAGAAAAATTAAACATCCCACTCATCTTTTGTGAAGTGTGCATGTGCTGAGGAGCCACAGAGGACACCTACACAAGAGTTTGCAAGCCCTATGATTTTCTTTCTTCTTTGTACCAATATTCATATTAAGTTTGCTTGATATGCTGACCATATGGACAGAATAGAAGACGGTAAATATGCTTCTATCAAATTTCCTCTCTGCTGATTCAGATCTACAGCCCTGAATTACAGAAATAGTTCAGTTGAACGCAACACCTTTTGTTGTTGAGGATTACAAAGTGCTTCACAAAGTAAAATATACAGCACTCAGACATGCCACCTCTGAGGGTGGAAGACAGACCCTAAGTACACAGCACACAAGGATACTGTTGAAAAGGGGAGAGGGGTCAGAAGAGAGAACTTCTGCCAAGAACATGAAGGCAAAGCCTGCTTTTACAAAAAGTGCCATGGGTCCTTTAGACTCAAGACAGAGCAGCTAGAAGCTCAGATTAATGTTATATCACAAAATGAGACATTAACTCAGTCAACAAGTATCCTTACAATGATCTTTTACCAGAACTACGGGTAGTTTGAATTGTTCTGTGTTGTATTACAGTTCTTTTTAGAGTCTTTTAAAGTCTGTTTCCTGACTGTCTTAATTAATAGGCCCATTTCCAGAGCTGCTATCTCCAGGGTGTACAATACAAATAAAATAAATGAATATCAAAAATATTGAGCCACAGTCCTTCATGCACCTGCTCAATATTGCATGTGTGTACATGCCCACAGAAATCATATGGACTATTCACATCTGTGAAACTAAGCACATGCATAAGCTGTTATAGGACTAGGCCTTAATTAGTAATCAGTATAAAACTCATTTTAACTATCTGAGAAGGCTGTGCAGTTGATCAGTACTCCTGGGATTAGAATCTGTATTTCCAGGAAATATTTTACTAGCCTAAGCATCATGCATACTGTACAGCTTCCCCACTAAGTTATAACACCATAAAAAGGTGTAATTTTCTAAACTGTTCTAGTTTCTCTAAACCTGCTCCTGCTCCCATTGACTTAGTCCATTCAGCCAAATCCAGCCCTCTTCTAAAATGGATTTACATCAAAGCTGAATTTAACTCTGGGTTTATTCTTCACTTTGCTATTTATATTCTTTCTAATACACTCTATGGACTTATACCCCCAGCTTCATAATACAGCACTAAATGCTTCACTGTGAAAGGAAAACAGGCTGTTTATAATGGCCCCTAATGCAAACTTTGATCATAAAAAAGGAGGCCATCCTTTCAAAAATGTGGCCTTTTATGCCAATATCCACTTTCCATATGTAACACAATCTGATATCTTAATTTTGTAACATCTGCTTTTGTCCTATAATTCAGTGAATCATTAAACACACTAAAAGAAATTTATGCTGCATCATTTTAAGTGTCCTTTATTTCAAATTTAATATTTGTACTATTTCCTGTGAGGTGTTGGGAAAGGCCCTTTGTGGAAGGAGGATGGTCCTTGGCCTGGCCCCTCAGGAGAGCTTTGAAAAGACTTCTTATGGGGCAGAAAGAAAGTTGTTGGGGACGTTGGACAGCTGGCTGCAAGAGAGACAATGTCTTGACACTCAGAACCCAGAAAGCATTCCTATCCAGGAAAGCACTTAAACAAATGCTTAAATGTAAGCATGTGCTCAAGTCTCCTTGAAGTCTGAATCTTCTGAGTTCACGGTTTCTCAGCCTTAGCAGTGTATTAATGTCAGTTTTCACAATGGAATTCCCCTCCCCTTTAATGTGAATTATTCATCTGTGGCATTTGCAAAGGCCTTGATGTGGAGCCTCTTGGCTATAAGGAGCTGGGATGTAAAACCTGGGACCAGGTCTACAGCGCATGGGACAGCTGATATTCCCACAGTGCCAGGAGGCACTATGTAGAGGCACAGCTCATGAGCACTGTGGAGAGTAAGCACCACAGGACGTACCACCCGAGAGACCCAGAGTGATGGTACCCTGCAGCCCTCTAAATAGCGCCCTATTTAATCCCAGGGGTTGGCCCAGGAAGTTGTCTGGGCAGTCACACAGACTTTGGCCTGCTGCAATGCCAGACTTTGCTTGATTGACGGCCTCTGACTCCAGCCTGATTCTAGCATGGTACTATCTCTGGTCTCTGACTCCAGCTTCAACCTGACTCCGCCACCTGCCTCCTGGTTCTAGTCTGGTGCTTCCTCTGATTGCTGGTCTCCAACCCCAGCCTGACTAGGTTACCAATTTTGGTTGGACATATTCCTGGAGGTTTTATCACATGACATAATCTTTAATTAAAGATTAATCTTTAATTCCTGGAGACTTCAGAACAATCCTGGAGGGTTGGCAATCCTAAACCTCACTCTTGCTTACTGGAGCTGGCTCTTGCAATTCTTCCAACTCCTGCTTGGCAACTGCTGGTGAGCAGACATCAGCCTGGCTGTCATTGCTAGGCCAGACCCCTTATGCCCCAGTCCCTTATATTGGCTTGGTGCCTGTATAATGCAAAAATCTTTAACCCAGGCCTTCTAGATCCAGTAGTCTTTAATTGAAGCCCCCCGGACTCATCAATTTCAAACTAAGGACCCAATTCAGCAAAGGACTAAGGCACATACAATGGGATGTAACACATTCTTAAGTGCTTGGCTGAATAGAGATGCTTATGTGAACTGCCTAATCAGGATTTATAACCCCAAACCAGCTATGACATGTTACCTTCTTGTAGAGTAAAATAAGCACCGAAGGCCACATTTGTCTGTTCAAATTACTTTCCCCGCCTATTAAATTAGGGGAAATCCTATGTGGAGGGTATCCCAGACTGTGCAGTAATGTTGCTTCCATCATCTTATCTGCCCTGTGCAGTCCACTGAGAATTTCACAGAACAAGAAGGAATCCAGCTACATCTTGTACTAGGCACAGAGATAAATTGCACTCAGGTTGAAAGGCATGAGTAGCAATAAATTGGGGCTTGCCACGTTTCTCAAGTATTATCAACAAAGCCATCTCTGGTCACTAGACACATAGTCCCAAAGAAGCAGGGAGTCTCATGTTTCAGTTAAATGGTTTTGTTTAACTATTACAGCAACATTTTAATGGATAAAATAGAATTATCTTATCCAGACAACCCCTCTCCCTATATGCCTTCATGCTTCTCTGTAGCCTACTTCCTCCTCAGTGGCAGATTAGCCACTGGGCCAATGGGGCCTGTGCCCAGGGGCCCTGACCAATTGGGGGGGGCCTGAAAAAGGGGTAACCCCGTGCCCTGACCCACTCTGCCCGCCCATCCAGCACTCCTGCATGGGAGTGGGGTCAGGCACAGGGGGTTGCCCAGCTCCACCCGCCTGGCACTCCTGCAGTGGAGCAGGATCGGGGGCTTGCCCCGCTATACCCTCCAGGCACTTCTGCCAGGGAGCTGGGGAAGCGCCTGCACCCCAACCCAGCTCCCTGGCAGGAGTGCTGAGTGGGCGGAACAGGGCAAGATAAGCCCCCGCGCCCTAACCCCATTTCCCTGGCAGGAGCACCAGCAGGGGAAGGCGGAGGGACTGCAGGCATAAAGGGGTGGGAAGGTGCCCCCACTTGCTCTAGCCCAGGGCCCCACAAACCCCTAATCCACCTCTGATCCTCCTGACTGTTTTCTGAGATATATGCCGAGTGTCCACAAATTAGCACAATGCCACACCTGCAATAAATAAAGATTTGCACAGAGGCAGCTGTCTAACTGAATGGATTCAACTGTAGGAGCAGGGCCTAACTTTCTAAATAATCAAAACTATTTAAACTCATCTGTCACAGGGCATGACAGCACTGTTGCACCCCCTGCTGTCTGAGAGTGGCACTGCAGTCACTCCCTGCCTCAGTTTTCTCCTCCCCAGGTTTTTCTGTCTTTCCCAGGGTTCATAGAGCTCAGCCCTCTACCTGAGTCATTTGAGTTCAATTCCCATGTTTGAAGTAACAATTCCTATGTTTGGAGTCCCTTTGGGTTACCTTTCAGTCTCTGTCTTTCCTTAAACAGGAGCCAAACCCCTGGAGCTGGATATTGAGGCAGTTATTACCTCTCTCCTTAAGCCAGGGTTTGCCAGCTCTCCTCTTTGGAGCTGGGTTGTAATTTAGCCCCCTGCAAGGATCCTGGTCCTGAACCTTTAAAGACAGGATTTCCTCCCTTTCAATCCTTGTTTGTGTATTGGGCCTTTCAAAATCTTAAAAGGACACCATGTGATGTGGGGAGGGGTCCAACCACTAGGCACCACTACCCTTAAGGGGGCAGACTACCTTGTCACATCACCTCAAACACTGGCCAAAATCTCCAGACATGGTGCCCAAAGGTAGGCACCAAAATCCATATTTAGACACCTACATAAAAGTGCCCTGATTTTTGAAGGTGTTAAGTAAAATGGCAGCTGTGGCCACATCATCTCCGGAAGTCAGACTATTTACATGTAGGTACCTAAATAAGTTTCAGAATGTTGGCCTCTATCTCTTTAGATTGCTAAGAATAAAAAACAAATCCCCAGCAAAACCAGTAAAATTCTGTTGTGCCAAATGTCTCATTAAAATCTCATAACTTTACTCTAAAGTGTTTTTCTTTAAATATGAGCCATTTCTTAGATCTCAATGAGATTTTAAGAGCCCTAGAACCAAGGTGTGATGTTTCTATCTTCTGCCATTGTTGAATTAACCAGGCAAAAAGTTTCCTACTGAACAAAGGTTATGTTGTTAATGCACACTCAGCAACGGGGTAGAGGGAAAGAGTGGGGGAATGAAGGGGAGAATGAAAGATGGAACTCTAATGATAGTGTATAGTAGTTCCCCCGCCATAATAAACACATATTATATATACATAAACATATAACCATCTTATAGCTTTTAACGTGATTGTTCTACCACCCTGGTTCCCCCCCACCTAATTTGTGATTTTCTACTAGTTGCATGTAATGGCTTGCTAGATTTTTCTGAGCACAATATGAGAGCTTCTCTAAACTATATTTATATTAAAGGGAGATGTACATTATTTGAACTCTTAGCTTTTTATAGTTTATAAATATGCATTTACCTAATGTCTCATTGTTGGCATAAAGTCCTAACATCTGTATTCAGGATATTAAGTACAGTATGAAAATTCCAAATTAAGTGTGAATACAAACCAGAACAGAGATAACTAGAAAAACGGACATTGTGTTGCTCTGGAAGGAATGATATAATGGTAGTCAAATTTCATCATAACTAAGCATATTAGATTAGAACCAGTCTAACAGGAAGAAATCAGAATGAAGAAGTTACTGACTGAATTAATGCAAATGTTCTTTATTTTATGAAGCACAACTAGGACAGTGTTCTAATTGTGGCACCTAAAAAGGGAACATAAAGTAATGTAAAAAGAAAAGGAGTACTTGTGGCACCTTAGAGACTAACCAATTTATTTGAGCATAAGCTTTCGTGAGCTACAGCTCACTTCATCGGATGCATACTGTGGAAAGTACAGAAGATGTTTTTATACACACAAAGCATGAAAAAATGGGTGTTTATCACTACAAAAGGTTTTCTCTCCCCCCACCCTACTCTCCTGCTGGTAATAGCTTATCTAAAGTGATCACTCTCCTTACAATGTGTATGATAATCAAGGTGGGCCATTTCCAGCACAAATCCAGGGTTTAACAAGAACGTCTGAGGAACAGTGGGGGGTGGGGGGAGGAATAAACAAGGGGAAATAGGTTACTTTTTATAATAACTCAACCATTCCCAGTCTCTATTCAAGCCTAAGTTAATTGTATCCAATTTGCAAATTAATTCCAATTCAGCAGTCTCTCGTTGGAGTCTGTTTTCGAAGTTTTTTTGTTGAAGGATAGTCACTTTGAGATCAGAAATCGAGTGACCAGAGAGATTGAAGTGTTCTCCGACTGGTTTTTGAATGTTATAATTCTTGACATCTGATTTGTGTCCATTTATTCTTTTACATAGAGACTATCCAGTTTGCCCAATGTACATGGCAGAGGGGCATTGCTGGCACATGATGGCATATATCACATTGGTGGATGTGCAGGTGAACGAGCCTTTGATAGTGTGGCTGATGTTATTAGGCCCTGTGATGGTGTCCCCTGAATAGATATGTGGGCACAGTTGGCAACAGGCTTTCTTGCAAGAATAGGTTCCTGGGTTAGTGGTTCTGTTGTGTGGTATGTGATTGCTGGTGAGTATTCGCTTCAGGTTGGGGGGCTGTCTGTAGGCAAGGACTGGCCTGTCTCCCAAGATTTGTGAGAGTGTTGAGAAGTCTACAAAATCATGAATGGTATGGAAAAATTGAATAAGGAAGTGTTATTTACTCCTTCACATAACACAAGAACTAGGGGTCACCGAATGAAATTAATAGGCACTAGATTTAAAACAAACAAAATAAAGTATTTCTTCACAGTCAACTTGTGGAACTCTTTGCCAGGGGATGTTGTGAAATCCAAAACTATAACAGGATTCCAGTAAGAACTAGACAAGTTCATGGATGATGAGTCCATCAATGGCTATTAGCCAGGGTGGGCAGCGATCCAAGACCATGTCGGGAAAGGCATGTCCGTAGTCTCTGTTTGCCAGAAGCTGCGAGTGGTTGACAGGGGATGAATCACTTGATGATTACCTGTTCTGTTCATTCCCTCTGAAGCACCTGGTATTGGCCACTATTGGAAGACAGAATACTGGGCTAGATGGACCATTGATTTACCCAGTATGGCCATTCTGATGTGCTTATATAGAATTCAGATGCCCCCCTCTGTAACCCACTAGACCCCAGTCCCTTCCCAGAGCTGAGATAGAACCCAAGAGTCCTGACGGGTTCTCTCTCTCCACAGAGTTAGTAACAAAGTAAGAATATACATTAAAATTTTAAACCTAACCAGTGTCCCTTAGGTGACTTGCCACAAGATGTCAGAACATGTTAGTATTAGAGCTGAGTGGACCTAATATTTATTTAATTTTCTTTCTTTTATACAGGAATTAGATACAGTGCTCCTGTCAGCCAATTGCTAAGTTATCTGGCAAAAAACTAGAGTTGTCAAGTGCCTAAGTAGCCCCTGGAATCACAGTTAAAGTTGCCCTCCTGCCCTGAAAAAAATCTGAAATGGCACCCCTGGCGGAGGAGCTGGGGGGGGGGGGGGGGATGGTCAGAGTGGGGGCGGGAGGAGGCGGAGCAAGAGTAGGGCCTTGGGGAAGGGGCAGAGTGTGGGTGGGGTCTCAGGGCAGAGCAGGGTTGGGAGCACCCACCTGGAAAGAAGAAAGTTGGCACCTGTGCCTGGAGCTCACAGATGGCGTTAGAGCCACCTTCTTCTCGTGGAGCCTAACTCTGGAGGGTCCCCTTCCCTGATATTAATATTAGGTCTGCAGTAAGCCCTAAGGGCCCATTGTACTAGGCCCTGTCCATGCCATCGTAGACGAGGGATTTAGTGACAGGGTGTCATAGGGCCTGGTGGAACGCTGACTACAGAGATCGACCAGTCAGTCCTCTATGCAGAAGGAAGGCACACAGACTGCAAACCCTACTGGCTGAGGTAATGGCCCTGGAATGGTCACATTCTAATCTATGGCCTAGAGAGGAGGATTTTGTCTCCTCGTGACTGTGCAGTCCCATGGATCAAGCCAGTTTACTTGGGTTTGACACAGGAAGGAGGATTTCCCTCTGGGTAAGTCGAAATTAGAACAGTCTTATTGGCTTTGCTGCTGACTCACTGTGTGCCACGTTTCAAAAAGTGCTCTCTAATTTTGGTACCCAACTTTACATATGTAGTACAGATTTTCAAACATGGGTGCCCAAAGTTAGACATTTAATAATCCATATATTTAGGCACCTAAACAAAACTGGCCTGAAATTCAAAACTTCATAGATCTGTATTATAATAACGTAGTCTGAGCCACTGCATAACACAGGCTATATTTCTGCATCAAGTCCATAACTTCTCTTTGAGCTATAGCCGATCTTTTAGAAAGATTTATAGTCATGACTTTAAAGACTTCAAGGGATAAATAATCCAGCACATCCCTTGGTAAATTACTCCAATGGTTAATTACGTCTCTGTTAAAAATGTTCACTTTATTTCTACACAGTGTTGTTGTAGCCGTGTTGATCCCAGGATATTAGAGACAAGGAGAGAGTGGGGAGGTTATATCTTTTATGGGAGCGACTTCTGTTGGTGAGAGAGACAAGCTTTTGAGTTTACACAGAAAGCTCCAAAGCTTGTCTCTCTCACCAACAGAAGTGGCTCCAATAAAAGATACGACCTCACCCAGCTTGTCTCTCTAATATCCTGGGACCGATACGGCTACAACAACATTGTGAACACCACTTTTTTTCTAGTCTGAATTTGTCTACTTTCAGCTCCCAACCACTGGATCTCATTATGTCTTTTGCTGCTAGATTAAAGAACCCCCTTTGCTATCAGAAGTCTATTCCCAGTGTAGATACTTGTAGACGGGGAGCGGGTCACCTCTAACCTTCTCTTCAATAAACCTAATAGATTGAGCTTCTTCAATCTCTCACTGTGAAGCATGTTTTCCAAACCTCACATCATTGTAGCTCTTTTCTAAACCTTTTTAAATTTTTCAACAGCCTTTTTGAAGTGGGGGCACCATATCCGGGAATGGTATTCTAGTAATGGTCTTACTGCTGTGGGTTCCCATTCTCAATACCTCTGCAAATCAAGAGCTTAGTGTCTAAAGGCCTTTCATGTCAGGCCTTTAGTGTCAGAAGTTGGACACCTAGAAAACTGAGCCACTTCTAAAAAGGTGGAGCTTAGGCTCATTTTGCCTTCATTTTGCCATCTGTAAAATGGGGATGTGATGGGGTGGACTAGGCCCAATGGCCCCCTGCTGGAGACCTTGGGGTTCTGCCACATCCATCCCAGGAAAGGAGCAGTACAGAGGTCCTCCAAGTGGCCTAAAGTGGGTGTAAGGAAGCAATCAATCAGAGGGGCTGCTGGAATGGCCAATCAGGGGCCAGGAGGAACATATAAAAGGAGCTGCCGAATAGAGCAGCAGTTAGTTGCTCCTGGAAGCTGGATAAGAAATGACTGCATGCCTGGCTGGCTGAGGAAACTGCAGCACAACAGACAGCTAAGTGAGGGCAGGGACTGGGGGAGCTGGCTGCTAGGACTGAGCCAAAGACAGTTTGCTATCAGGGACCAGGGGAACAATGAAGGAGCTCCTGGCTGGCTGCAGGGACACTGAGTAGGAACTGAGCCTGGGGAGGGCAACAGGAAGATAGCATCTCCAAGGAGAAAGCCCAGGGGATACATCCCCATACCAGGGCTGGACTGGGTTAAAGACTGCGGACACACACAACCAGAGGGGGGTCCTCGCAAGAGGTGGGTGCCGACCCCGTTACATTTGGTACCAGAAGTGGGGATCTGGAACCTGATTGACAAGGAGCACAATTATGGAGGAGATGATCCGCCTGTTGGTGGCAGGCCAACAGCAGCAGGTAGTCGTGGTGCAGCAGCAGCAAGAGCAGCAGCAGCAGCGCACCCAGACCCTGCTGATGCAATTAATGGAGAACCTGCAGGGAACAGGAGGCCAAGTTTGTGGCACAGCAATGGTGGCAAGAGATCCACTCCAAACAGCAGGAGTGGATAGAGAGGTGGTTGGGTCACAACAAACCTGAGAACTCAATAGGTGATGGAACTAGTGGTCGGTTGGGTCCAGACCTGGCGAAGCTTGGATCACATGATGACCCCAAGGCCTTTCTCCGGACCTCAAGGCAGCAGACTAGAAAGAGGCAACTTGGGCAGCCCTCATAGCACTATTCCTGATGGGTGAGGCACAGGCGGCTTACTGGGCAGCCATTTTGGATCGGGTAGGGCTGATTCGAGAGGTATACAGGCAGACATTCCAGATGGAATTGTTCCCGTAAGGCAACAACCACGGGTAGTTGCCCAGAAATTATGAGACCTGCCAGCATTCTGGATTTCCCCAGAGACCACCTTGGTGGAGAAACCCAGGGTCAGGTGGTCCTAGAGCAATTCCTGAAAGTCCTACCAGGAGGGGCACTGAGCTGGGTAAGGTGTTTCTAACCAGACTCAGTGGGAGAAGCAGTCGAGTGAGCTGAGGCCTACTTTGAGGCTGAAGGAGAGAAAGGGCCCAAGCTGCACGGTAAACTGAGAGGGGTTCACCCAGGAGGCTTGCAAGGGGGAAAGACCCCAAGTATTATAGACTCAGGGGAAGCAACACAATAGCAAGGGGTCTAGGGAGCCCTGCAGCCTACGGGAGGTAGTAGTGGGAAGGCACTAGGAGACCCGGTAGTCTGCTACAGGTGTGGCCAGCCAGGGCATATTAAAAAGCACTGCCCAGTAATGGAATGTGGCTACCTGAACTGTTATTACAGTGGAACTAATTGGTGGGGGTCTACTTTGAAGGTCAAGGTGATCCCACCATGGTTAGTGACAATCAAGCTAGAAGGAACTGTAGTTAAGGGTCTGATAGACTCAGGGTGTGGGTACACCTTGGTTCGGGAAAACCAGGTGAGGGCAACTGGCCTAGACTGACACCTCCCAGTACACATCTCCTGTGTACATGGGGAGACCTGAGTCTACCCCATGGCAGAAGTTGGACTGGAGGTACAGGGCCAGAGAACTCGACTTTGTGTCAGCATGGTCAAGGACCTGTCATGACCCGTAATATTGGGGAGAGACTGGGTGGGCTACTCAGCTCTCATGTGGGAAGGACCAGGACAGCGACCCAGGACTGAGAGGGTCCAGGCCCAGCTGGGAAAGAAAGCAGAGGGGCTAGGAGCCAGGATAAGGAGACCCCAGAAAGGAGTCCAGAGGCAAGACCAGAAGATCCCAGACGTGAGGGACCTGCTGAGGAAGTGCCAACGAGAGTTGACCAAGGGATAGGTGCCAACTTTTCCTGGAGCCAGTGGGTGCTCACCCCCAACCCTGCCCCTGGCCATGCCCCAACTCCACCCCTACCCCGCCCCCTCCCATCCCCTGCCCAGCCTCCATTCCAACCCCTTCCCCAAAGTCCCCGGCCCAACTCCACCCCCTCCCTGCCCCATTGGACTCCTTCCCCAAATCCTGGCCCCGCCTCTTCCCAAAGCATGCCACGTTCCCCCCTCCCTCTCAGCACTTGCTACCATGAAACAGCTGTTTTGCGGCGGCAAGCTACTAGGGGGAGAAGCAGGGACGCAGCATGCTCAGGGGAGGAGGTGGAGGTTAGCTGGGGTGGGGGGCGGGGCAGGGAGCACCCACCAATTTTTCCCCATGGGTGCTCCAGCCCCAGAGCACCCATGGAGTAGGCACCTGTGCTAAGATCTCCAGACAGGTATTACCCAGGTGGTCCGGGTAGAACAGGAATTGGCCCAGGTACAGGTGGAAGCCAATGGGAAGAGGGAACAATGCTTGGCTCTGTAGGAAACATTGGCCCAGGCCGAGAGGGAGAAGGATCAGAGGACACAGCAGGATACAGTAGAGACCCAAATAGAGACCTGGGCCCAGCAGAGTACCGCAGGGACCCAGACAGAGTTCAGGGTTCAGCAGAATACTATGGGAACTCAGGCTAAAATACCCAGTTTGCTAACTAGCACAGAGGCCCAGACAGATTCGCCCCAGCTGAAAGAGGCGAAAGAAAAGGGTCGGGATAGAAAACAGGACCCTAGGACAGGGAGGGGAATACTGCAGGTAGGTTTTATGAGCTCCCTCCTAAGAGAGGAGGACCTGGTGAAAGAATTGGAGGCAGCAGAGAAGGAACTGGAGGAACTCAAGTTCAGAAATGAGCAGCTGACTGAAGAGCTCCAGTTCACTGTAGAGGAAAAAGAGTGCTTGTTCCACACGGTGTACAATTATGAAACAAAGTTAGAGGTCTTATGGGACTCCTGGGAGGTGGGCAGGCACAAGCCTGTCCACGTCTAAAGGCCCCTCCCCCAGTCTTGCGGGAAGGAGCACTGGACCAGGGAACCAATTGAATATAGGGGACAACTAATGAATAACAGAGTCAGGAGTGAAGGTCACAGGTTCAAAACTAGGGATCCAGAGGGGGACACCGAGCAGAGAACCCTGGACAGCGCCAACTGCTCCTCAAAGCTGTCTAGGGAGCCAGCGGATACCAGCGGGGGGAACTCTTCCTGGATGCGTGAGACCAGGGAGGAGCGGAAATAGGCCCCACAGTTGCAGAGCACCCCCTCGTCTAGCATCCTCCTCCTGGTGTTGAAAATGGCCACTTTGGCCAGGGCCAGGAGGAGGTTGATGAGGAGGTCTCGCAACTTCTTGGGGCCCCGGAAAGGGTGTGCGAATATAAACAGGTGTGGGGAAAAGTGCAGCCAGAACCTCAACAGGAGGTTCTGGAGGAGCCGGAATAGGGGCTTCAACCTGGCACATTCGAGATAAGTGAGCACCAGATTCACCTACATGCCGCAAAAGGGGCAGGTGTCGGGGATGGGGGTGAACCGCGCCAGGTACATGCCTGTGCTTACGGCTCCATGGAGGAGATGCCAACCAATATCCCCAGAGGGCCATGGGACCAGGGTGGAATAGAGGCTGACCCACCAGGGTTCCTCAATCTCCACAGGTGGCAGATCGTTTTGCCATTTGGTATCAGGAAGGGACACGAGGGTGAGGAAGTGAAAAGTGTGGAGCATGAGCATGTATAGTTGTTTCCCTGGCGCGGTTCGAAAGCGAACCGGCTTCAGGGCACGCAGCCTGCTCGGATTGTGGAAGGGAGGGAACTGGGAGGGCTCGCGGGACAGGGGCCTGACAAAAAGGTCCAGAGGGCCTGGGGACCTGCTCCATGATTTTTCCAGGGACTGAGGTGAGGCTGACTGGCCTGTAGTTCCCTGGATTCTCCTTCTTCCCTTTTTTAAAGGTGGGCATTATATTTCCCTTTTTCCAATTGTCCAAGACCTCCCCTGATCGCCATAAGTTTTCAAAGATAATAGCCAATGGCTCTGCAATCACATCAGCCAACTCCTTCAGCACCATCGGATGCATTGCATCCGGACCCATGGACTTGTGCATGTCCAGCTTTTCTAAATAGTCCTGAACCACTTCTTTCACCACTGAGGGCTGCTCACCTTCTCCCCATACTGTGCTGCCCAGGGCAGCAGTCTGGGAGCTGACCTTGTCTGTGAAGACCGAGACAAAAAAAACACTGAGTACTTCAGCTTTTTCCACATCATCTGTCCATTCAGTAAGGGTCCAACACTTTCCCTGACCTCTTCTTCCTGTTTCTAACATACCTGTAGAAACCCTTCTTGTTATCCTTCACATCCCTTGCTAGCTGCAACTCCAGTTGTGCTTTGGCTTTCCTGATTACACCTTTGCATGCTTGAGCAATATTTTTATACTCCTCCTTAGTCATCTGTCCAAGTTTCCACTTCTTGTAAGCTTCCTTTTTGTGTTTAAGCTCACTGAAGATTTCTCTGTTAAGCCAAGCTGGTCACCTGCCATATTTGCTATTCTTTCTTCAAATCAGGATGGTTTGTTCCTGCGCCCTCAATAAGGCTTCTTTAAAATACAGCCAGCTCTCCTGGACTCCTTTCCCCCTCATATTAGCCTCCCAGGGGATCCTGCCCTTCAGTTCCCTGAGGGAGTCAAAGTCTGCTTTTGTGAAGTCCAGGGTCCGTATTCTGCTGCTCTCCTTTCTTCCTTTTGTTAGGATCCTGAACTCTACCATCTCATGGTCACTGCTGCCCAGGTTGCCACCCACTTCTGCTTCCCCTACCAATTCTTCCCTGTTTGTGAGCAGCAGATCAAGAGGAGAATAGCCCTTAGTTGGTTCCTCCAGCACTTGCACCAGGAAGTTGTCCCCAACAGTCTTCAAAAACTTTCTGGATTGTCTGGACTTCTATTGCCCCTCCCTGACTGAGGGCCTGGGCTCCTTAACTGTGTTTGCTGCTTGGCCCTGACCACAGGCCTGAGCCATAGACCTTTGTTGCTCCTTAGCATTAGGGTTAGGGTTAGGGTCAACTTCAGTCGACACCAGAGAGAGGATCCAACACTCAGACGCATCTATGACCAGGTGACCTGCATCAACAGAGTTGTGACGGACTCCCAAAGAGTAGTGCAATGGCCGGATTTGAGCTCGTAGCAGATCGCCTCTACCAGGTGGATCGGGACCCACAGACCCATGAGGTTCAGACCCAATTGGTAGTCTCCCAGTGTCATCGGAAGGCCATTTTGAAGCTTGCTCACAACATCCCAGCCACCTGCGGCAAGAAAAGGCCCTGGCCTGAGTCCTATCCCACTTCTTCTGGCTGGGGGGGTCTATTGGGAGGTAAAGGACTATTGTAGTTTGTGCCCCGAATGCCAGCTATCCACCGGCCCGGGGGTGACAAAAGTGCCCTTGGTCCCCTTGCCCGTGGTAGGCATCCCCATCGAGCAAGTCGCTAGGGACCTGGTGGGATCCCTCCCAGAGAGTAATGCCGGGTTCTGCAAATCCTTCTCCTAATGGACTACACAACCCGCTTCCCTGAGTCCATTCCACTGTGAAATACCAGTGCCCACACCATCGCAGCAGAACTGGTGAAGATCTTTGCTAGCGTTGGGCTTCCCCGGGAACTTCTCACAGATCAGGGGACCTCCTGGCTGCTCCATGAGGTGTGTGCCCTGCTGGGCCTTAAGAAGCTGCAGAGGTCTATGTACCATCCTCAGATGGATGGGCTCATCGAGCGCTTCAACAGAACTTTAAAGGACATGCTGAGCAAGTTCCCTGTGCAAGAGTTGCGACAGTGGGACCAGCTGATCCCGCTGTTGTTATTAGCCATCCGAGAGGTACCCCAGTCATCCACCAAATTCTCCCCCTTTGAACTCCTGTATGGCTGGCAACCCTGCGGGGTACTGGATCTAATGAGAGAGGCCTGGGAACACACCCTATCAGCCTCACAAGGGCTTCTACAATATGTCCTATGATTGAGGACTGACTCGCTCAGGAGGTCCTCATGCAGGAGAATCTCTAGATGGCCCAAGGGACCAAGGAGCGACACTACAACCAGAGGGCTTGGGATCAAACCTTTGAGCCCGGCGACCAAGGGCTCCTTCTGCCAGAAGTCAGTGGGCGGGACAGGAAGTATAAAAGGCGGGTCTGAAAGCTCAGTTAGGCTGCAGCTGCTGGAGGAGCCAGAGGCCTCCTGCTCGCTCCAGAGCTGGGAGACTGCTGCTGGCCTCTGGGGAGCTGAGGACTGGCTGGAGCCACACGCTGACCCAACCACAGAGGAGCTGCCAGCATGACCACAGGCCTTCTACTCAGATGATCTGGACAACCCTCTACAGGACCAAGTACACCCTGAGAGGGAGTTAGGAAGTGGCCCGGGGCAGCTGACCTTAGTCTGGCTGCAGCACTGCCTGAGCATAGTTCAGCCTATTGCGGTCAGGATTCCTGCTGACCCAGTAGCAAATCCTGCTGCCACTGTTAGGGCCCTGGGCAAGGGTGCAGTGGAGTGGGTGGGCCTGCGCTGCCCCTGCCACCCCAACCCTGGGGTGACAGTCTCCCCCTCTCTAGGCCAAGGAGCCAGTGTTTTTCTGCCTTCCACTGGAGCTAGAATGCCTGAACCCCTTGCTGCTTGGCCCTGTTCACAGGCCTGAGCCCTAGACTCCTATTGCCCGGCTTGGGCTATCTAATTGCATTTGCTGCTCCACCCTGAACACAGGCCTGAGCCATAGACCTTTGTTGCCCCGCCCTGCCTGAGGGCCTGGGCCTCTAACTGTGTTTGCTGCTTAGCCCTGAAGCAGGCCCTAGCTATAGACTCATTGCCCTGCCCTGCCTGAGGGCTTGGGATATCTAATTGCATTTGCTCCTTGACCCTGAATACAGGCCCTAGCCATAGACTCTTGCTGTGCCGCTAATTCCCCAAGATGGGCGATGCCCAGAGACATAGTGAGGCCTACTGGCCTCCCATGGACCCGGAGGGGGAGGAACCCCGCCGCTGAACCACTACAGGAGGCGAGAGGCTCTTGGCTGGCTGCTAGGACTGAGCCAAAGACAGTTGGAGCAGGGACTGGGGAGCAATGAAGGAACTCCTGTCTGGCTGCAGGGACACTGAGTAGGGACTGAGCCTGGGGAGGGTTGGAGGAACATAATATCTCCAGGGAAGAAGCCTGGGGGATACAGCCCCATTCCAGAGCTGGACTGATTTAAAGACTGCAGACACACACAACCAGCGGGGGGGTGCTCGTGAGAGGTGGGTGCCTACCCAATTACAGGGGATTAAAAATGAGAGCTATTTGAAAACTTTCCATCAACACTTTTTTTATTGGAAAATCAGGTTTTTGACTAAATGAAAATTGTGGTGGAAACAGTCTGCTTTCCTTAAAGTTCAGAGTGTTTTTTGAACTGAAAACTCTAAAATGGAACATTTTCAGCAGAAAGCCAAAGTGGTTGCAGATTTCAACAGTTTGGGGCCTAAAATTTTCCTGGTTTTAGCCACACAAATTTGGTTTTTGCTTGCTGAAAGCTGACAACTAGGGCTGTCAAGTGATTAAAAAAAATAATTCCGATTGATCATGAGGTTAAAAAAATGAATCGCAGTTAATCAGTTTTAATCACACTGTTAAACAACAATAGAATACCATTTATTTAAATATTTTTGATGTTCTCTACATTTTCAAATATACAGAGTTCAATTACAACACAGAATACCAAGTGTACAGTACTCACTTTATATTTTTTATTACAAATAATTGCACTGTAAAAAAGATAAACAAAAGAGAATATTTCAATTCACCTCATAAAAGTACTATAGTGCAATCTCTTGTGCCCCACTGCCTCTCGAGTGCGAGTAACATGTTAATCATGCTGTAAATTAATCCTTAATTGACAGCCCTAGTGCAAAGTGAAAGTTTATGGGGCTTTATCAGTTGGAAGTGACAGAGGAGGATGAAGACCTGGGTGTATTGGTTGATGACTATGAGCTGCCAATGCAATGCACCTGTGAAAAAGACTAATTTAATCCTAGGATGCATCAAGTGAGGTATTTCCAGAAGAGATAGGGAAGTGTTGTTGCCATTGTACAAGGCAATGGTGAGACCTCATCTGGAATGCTGGGTGCAATTCTTCTATCCCATGTTTAACAAAGATGATTTCAAACTGAAACAGGTTCAGAGAAGGGCTGCTAGGATGATCAGAGGAATGGAGAAGCTGCCTTACAATAGGAGACTTAAGGCTATTGGCTTGTTTAGCCTAACAAAATGAAGGCTGAAGGGAGATATGATTGCTCTCTATAAATACACCTGAGAGATAAACATCAGGGAGAGAGAGGAGCTATTTAAATTAAGGGTCAGTGGTAGTACAAGAACAAATGGATATAAACTGGCCACCAACAAGTTTAGGCTTGAAGTTAGATGAAAGTTCCTAACTGTCAGAGAAGTGAAGTTCTGGAACAGCCTTCCAAGGGAGTAGTGGGGCAAAAAACTGAACTTGTTTCAAGACTGAGTTTGATAAGTAGGGCTATCAAACAATTAAAAAAAATTAGTTGCTATTAATCACTTTTTTATTGTACTGGATAAAAAGATGGTTATATGTAGCTAATGCAAGGCCAAGTTCTAATACCATCAAAGTATTTCAAGCCTGCAGTAACACCTACACGCTAAACATGCTTTCGCCTCCAGTTCTTGTGCTACAGATAACCCACCAACAGCAAATGAATCCCGCCAGCCGTGACACAGTACGCTCACAGCATTGCAGGATCGCTACAAGCCCATAGATCAAACAAAGTACAACAGTTTAACCAGTGCTACTGCAAAGTGGATAGCTATGAACTGCAGACCACTCAACATTGTAAATGACAGAGGGTTAAAAGATGTTATTCAAATTGCATCTTCCGATCAGTCATGCACCTTGCCCTCCTGAGGAACCATTATATCACAAATACATGACCTATATCACAACGAGAAGACTATGAAGTTGGAGCTTCTGAAAAATGCACTAGCTACTGCTTTGACTGGTGATCACTGGACATCCTTGGGCAATCACAGCTATCTTGGAGTCATGGCACACCTGACTGATTCTGCATGGACACTGCAGTCATTTGCTTTAACAGTAATGCAGACTGAAGAAAGACATTATGCTGAAACATGTGTAGAGCGTTTCTTGTTTGTTGCAAAGGAATGGAATACTCAAGAAAAGGTAACAATTAGTACTTAGAGTGCGATCAAAACTGTGATTAATCGGAATTAGTTTTTTTAATCATGATTAATTTGTTTTGCGTTAATCCCAGAGTTAACTGCGATTAATCAACAGCTTTACTGAAAACCTTTCAGTTTGGGGATTTTTGTTTCTTTTCTATTAAAAGTCAAAATTTTCTGCTGAAAATGTAGATAATTAAAAATATTTTGTTTTCCTCAAAACTATTTTCTAGCCAGTTCCAATAAAACACTTACCCACCCTGATAGGGCACTGCTAGATCCTAGAATGAAAGGACTTATATAAGTGGCAATGTACCTATTTCACAGGGGGATCAGATCCTTTGTCTTTCACTCCTGTCATTCCTAGGTTAGAAGAGGCTGAGAATACTCTGGTAGAAGGAATTCTTGATGTCACTCCCAGTGAGGCTTTCTCAGCATCTATGAGTGACACTGATGGCTCAGAAAGGAGCACCATACTGCTCTCTTTGCCTGGATAGAAGATCAAATACTTTTGAGGATATGGATGGGAATTAAAGAAGAATAAGGGAAGAGTCCATTACAAAATCCTCAAAGAAGAAGGAAAGCCCTCCCCAAAAAACTAACAGCCAGTTACCACCATTTTGATTCTTCTTGTCTTCAGTCCTTATGTGAATGCTAAAGTCACGTTTATTCAGTTGTAAAATGTTTATTCTATTTTTGCCAACAGAGGCCCCTTAGGTCCCAGAGTTTGGGAAAAGACCTCCCTGTCAGTCCATAAGCTAATGATTTTCTCAAGATACATTTCCCTAACACTTTCTCAATGGCCAGCCCCATCGTGCCATACCATATATTCAGGTGGTGCAGCAGTCAGCATGTTCTCCCCTTCCTCCATGAGAAAAAGTATGTTAATGCTTAACCATTGCTGAACTGTCCATGGCCTTCAAGTCAAACTTCCATCCACACTGGAAACTTCCATCCACGCTAAAAAATGGAACAGTGCTTTAACCATGTTAGGGCAGGAGTGTGTTTCCCTGGAGTGCGGTGGCTGCTCGGCCCTCCCCACCGCCCACCCCCCTGTCAAAGGCTGTGCCTGATGGGCACAGTGTAGTCCTGGGCTCAGTATCATCAGACCTCCTATTATGTCATGCACCTTAGTGTCCCATGTAATGTCAGTGCATAGGAAGCTTTCCTGCCCCAACAATTATTGCACATTCTCCAAATGACAGCTGATAAATGAAGTGTGATTGGTATGAAACAGAACTGGTTTTACCTTCACAAGCAATCTTTCTCCAGCAGTTCCATGTTCAGAATAGCAATGATCCAGAGCTACAGGCAGAGGCGGTTGGACTGAGGAGCATCCGTGCCCACAAGGAATTCCTTGAGAGTATTCATATGGAGACATCCAAGGCTGAGGAGGTTATCCAGCTACAGAGGACTGCTGTCACACTACCGTGGGAGGAGGATATGGCTCAGTCACAGGGAGGACACTGGCTGCTGATTACTTCTGGGAGCAGGCAGTGCTCCACCCCTACTCCCAATGCACCCACCATAGTGATGAAAAACCGATATGCTGCCCTGGCAACGAGCAATGAGGAATCACCTCTCAAGGTGGAGAAGGAGAAGCCATGTATCTCCAAGGGTGGGAGGATGGCAGCCACCACTTCCAGGCAGAAACTTAGAGTAGTGGTGGTTGGTGACTCTCTTCTGAGGAGGATGGAGGTACCCATCTGTTGCCCTGACATGGTATCCTGGGAGCTATGCTGCCTGCCAGGGGCCCGTATCCGAGATATTACAGAGGGATTGTCGAGGATCATCCAGCTCTCTGACTACTGCCCCATGCTACTTATCCATGTGGGCACTAATGATACTGTGAGGTATAACCCTCAGCAGATCAGAAGTGACTACAGGGCTTTGGGAGTAAGGGTGAAGGAGCTGGGAGCGCAGGTGCTGTTCTCTTCGATCTTTCTGGTCAAGGGTAGGGGCCCAGGCAGAGACAGATGCATCCTGGAGGTGAATGCCTGGCTGCAAAAATGGTGTTGCCAGGAGGGCTTCGGCTTCCTTGATCACAGGATGCTGTTCCAAGGTAGGCCTGTTACTCAGTGAGGGAGGAAAAACAATAATAGAAAATGTGGAAATGGCAGAGATGCTTAATGACTTCTTTGTTTCAATTTTCACCGAGAAGGTTGGTGGTAATTGGACGTCTAACATAGTGAATGCCAGTGAAAATGAGGCAGGATCAGAGGCTAAAATAGGGAAAGAACAAGTTAAAAATTACTTAGACAAGTTAGATATCTTCAAGTCATCGGGGCCTGATGAAATGCATCCTAGAATACTCAAGGAGCTGACTGAGGAGATATCTGAGCCATTAGTGATTATCTTTGAAAAGTCATGGAAGATGGGAGAGATTCCGAAAGACTGGAAAAGGACAAATATAGTGCTCATCTACAAAAAGGAAATAAGGACAACCTGGGGAATTACAGACCAGTCCACTTAACTTCTGTATCTGGAAAGATAATGGAGCAAATAATAAAGCAACCTAATCCAAGGACAGGATTATAATTCAAAATGATCTGGACAAAGTGGAGAAATGGTCTGAAGTAAACAGGATGAAATTCAATAAGCACAAATGATACAAAGTACTCCACTTAGGCAGGAACAATCAGTTGCACACATACAAAATGGGAAATGACTGCCTAGGAAGAAGTACTGTGGAAAGGGGTCTGGGGGTCATAGTGGACCACAAGCTAAATAAGAGTCAACAATGTAACCCTGTTGCAAAAAAAGCGAACATCATTCTGGGCTATATTAGCAGGGGTGTTGTAAGCAAGACACGAGAAGTAATTCTTCTGCTCTACTCCGTGCTGATTAGACCTCAACTGGAGTATTGTGTCCAGTTCTGGGTGCCACATTTCAGGAAAGATGTGGACAAATTGGAGAGAGTCCAGAGAAGAGCAACAAAAATGATTAAAGGTCTAGAAAACATGACCTCTGAGGAAAGATTGAAAAAATTGGGTTTGTTTAATCTAGAAAAGAGAAGACGGAGCAGGGATATAACATTTTTCAAGTACATAAATGGTTGTTACAAGGAGGAGGGAGAAATATTGTTCTTAACCTCTGAGAATAAGACAAGAAGCAATGGGCTTAAATTGCAGCAAGGGAGGTTTAGGTTGGACATTAGGAAAAAATTCCTAACTGTCAGGGTTAAGCACTGGAATAAATTGCCTAGGGAGGTTGTGGAATCTCCATCATTGGAGATTTTTAAGAGCAGGTTAGACAACACCTGTCAGGGATGGTCTAGATAATACTTAGTGCTGCCACGAGTGCAAGGGACTGGACTAGATGACCTCTTGAGATCCCTTCTAGTCCTACGATTCTATATGACGTGAACTTTACACCCACAGAGAATGCAGCAAACTAGGAGAACTATGGTAGATTATGTGGAGGCTGAAAAGATCCATGTGACAGTCAAGTCTAAGACATACTTCTTCCCAATGAGATTCCACTAACTGATGCACCTGATTTAAAATCAACTCTTAAATGTACAGGGCCAAAAATATAATTAAACATAACTACTAAGACTTGGAGAACATTAACCACAAACAGGAGAAAGTTCTGCATCCTTAAGACATCTCAGAGGGGACGTTAGGAATCCCTTAGCTAACTTCCCCCAGGTAAATGTTTTGCAGTGCAGGAATTCCTTAATGGGGAATTGGCTTGTGATAGGAAATGCTATAGCAGGAGAGATGAAGGTTTGAGCTAGAGACAGCTGTTTTTTTTTTCTTGTTGAAGGGAAATTAGATATCTGCATATCCCATAAATCTTCTACAGCAGGAGGAACGTGAGAATGCTCTGGGGAGAGGAGGACCTGGGCAAGATTTTCAGAAATAGGTGGCTGAAGTTAGGCACCTAAAGTAAGAGATCTGATTTTCAAAAGTTCTGGGCACGCAGCAGCTTCCATTGACCCAATCCTGCAAACATTTATGTACATGACGAACTCGAACTTTACTCACACAAGCAGCTCCACTGAACTGACTCACAGAAGTAAAGTTATTCACATCCATAACTCTCTGCAGGATTAACCACTGTTTGGATCTGAAGTCAGAGCTCAAAGTTAAGGAGGTGTATAGCCAGGGTTCAGGAGGTTTATAGCCAGGGTTCCAGTTTTGGATCTATCTCTGACATGAAGGTGGTTCTTAAAGCTTCTCCAACAGCGTGAGAGTGGATCTTGCTCTGCATGTGTGTGTATCATTTAACCACCCTTCTCTCAAACTGCCATAACAGAAGAGCCCTGAAATATTTCACAAAAGTTTCAGTAACAATTTCAGTAACAATTCCCAGGAAATCCTTGCAATTAGCATTGACATTAGCTATGGAAAACTCTGCCAGGCATGTTTCCCTATGTAACTCACTGGTGGCCATGAGTGTGGAAAAACTCCTCCTAAAAACTTCCAGCAATTCTGGACCAGGAGCACAACAGCAGCAGCAGTGATTCTTAACTGACTACATAAGCTCATTAAAAGTCGAGACAAGACTTTGCACACTCCCTCCACCAGATAGTGCTATTTATCCACAGAGCCCATTTGGGATTCGTGGGCCATGCAAAGGTCAGGGGCTGACTCAAGGTAACAAATGCTGCCTGCAGCTTGCTAGTTCTCATTTCACTGTTACTGTAACTCAAGGAGGGAAAGCAGGCTGGGGCACATGGAGAAGCAAAATGCTATGCTCAAGGGCCGTTCTTTGGACATGACTACATGTTTTTCTTACATTATTGCAATCTGATTACAAGTTTCATATTCTCTCTTTTAAAGCTCACTATGCAAATAAATATCCAGATTTTTATTGTATTACTACGATCTGTTCCCCACCCCCTGATTTTTGCACAATACCCAAATTATCAATAGTCTGACGTGTAGTTACATGCACAGATGTAACATTAATCAGGGAATCAAGATTCTAATCCTGCAGACACTTCAGCTTGTGAGTAGCTTTAGCAGATGAGTAGTCCTGATACAAAGCTGGTAATTATTTTGGGAAGTTCTGTGGCCTGTGTTATACAGGAGGTCAGACTAGATTATTACAACGGTCCCTTCTGGCCGTGGAATCTATTAATCTGTGTGCATAAGTGTTTGCAGTTTTGGTGCCCTAAACTGTAATAACATATAAAATTATGGTAAAGCTTACAAATCCTCCCGAAATAATAATAGCTCTCTTCCAAGAGTGTTACTGCTTCTATAATATTTTACCCATATTTCCTTGGTGCTGATTCCCCCCTCCAAAGTAATCTCTTTTTGTTTAATTTATCTTTTAAAAAAATAGCTAACGAGTTTAAGCTAGTTAACAAGAATCTGAATGGTAACAGTAAATACTGTTTGCCATCTTGGATACAGTTTTTGAGTATTTGTGTGCTATAGCTGTGTCTGAGGGCCAAATTTTGGTCTTATGAGCAAAGCCTGAGTAAAAGGGCTTTGCCTGCAGCAGCTACATAGACACCATTCCATAGACCTGGCCATAGACACCTGGCCACGGACACCATGACTGGGTATGAGAAGGATAGGAACAGTCATACTGGATCAGACCAAAGGTCCGTCTAGTCCAGTATCCTGTCTTCCGACAGTGGCCAATACCAGGTGCTTCAGAGGGAATGAACAGAACAGGCACTCATCAAGTGATCTATCCCCTGTCATGAATCAGTCATGGGCCATTGCTCCTCTCTCTGGATGGCACTGGGGCTTGTGGAGCCATCCTGTGCACACATCGATTGGCTGGGTCCCCAGTCCTCCGGCATGCCCCTCTGCAGTGAATGGCCAAGAACCACTGTGGAACTTTGCACTATGATATACAAAAGGATGCTGGGTCCTCTGTACCGCCTGTCTGCAACAGAAATGGGGCATTTTCCGTGTAGTTTTGGCCTTCCCCATTCATGTGGAATAGGAGGAACAGTATTTGCCTCTAAGCTCTTAGAGGATCAATACCATGATAAAGGAACAGGCTAAAATCAAGCCAGAACTTAAGCGCTTAAAAACCATTCAGGATGAAAAGTGTCATACTACTTACCCTTATTGACAACTACACTATTTGAGACAATTGGGCTGATTTTTCTCCTACTGATGAATTTGTGGGGGGAATATCGGAAGTAGGTTCTTTCACCTGTTTTAACTGAACTTTAGGACAATGGTTCAGGTGTCTTGTGGGTAAATCAATAGCTGTTTTACTTTGAAAAGTTCAGTCTTGCATGTACATGATCCATAATGAGAAATTTCTGCTTTTGTTGAACAAAATTTAGAAACATCTGATAAACGAACAAATACAACATAATGTATTCTGCAATCCTTACTGAGCTCTTTAGTCCTTACTCATGCAAGCTGTCCCCTTGCAGCAAGATCTTGGTCCCACTGAGTGCATAGCAAAACTCACATTGACCAAAATTAGAGAAGAGGACTTGGCTATAGATGCAGATAGTCAGATATTTGCACACACAACATATCTGTGTATATATCGGTATATAAAACCAGATGTATGGTATGCGTGTGTCCAAATATATTGTGTGTACACACAGCTGGATATCCACCCACTGAAATAAATGCACATGTGTTTATTTCAGTGATTAGACTTACAATACATTGAAAATATGCATTCATTTTCATGTGTGATCTCATGGACATGCAAGGATATTAAAAGCCACTGCATACATTGTGCTTATTTGAGTCTTACATTGTGCATTCAGAATTTAATTGTAGTTATCTTTTAAAAAAATAAAAAGGAATTAAATGGAAAAATACATTGTTGCAATATAAGACTTCAGCTTTTACATTACCTCAGTACCAGGAAATTCAGTGTTTCCCACAGTAACCACACCTCAGGCACATGACACAAAAACTCCAATGAGGGCCATTTAATGGACTTAAAAATCTCTTTCTGAGGCATTAAAATTAACACCATATCATGTAATACAAAATACTATGTGTGCCCAGGTGGGCCAAGTTACAATTTTGGAGGAGTCTTAATTTTGTATTTCTTGACTTTCGTGCATGTGAAATCTCCCAGTGACTACACTACCTCAGTGAAATCAGAGGTGCAACTGTGGCACAGCTGGCTGAAACTGGACAAGACAGATGTAATGCTGGGTAATTGAGGAAGGCATTTCATATAAGTTTCACCATATCTTTTCTCCCCATTCAGGGAGTCTGCCCAGAGATTGTGACTAGTATGGGGTCCTTCTGCACTTCTGGCTGTTACTGGGAGATGAAGTAGCAGTGTGCACCAGAAATGCTTTCTCCTATTTGTGGCTTGCCAGAAGAACACACACAGTACTAACAGTCATGCTTTCATAACCTTCAGGCTTTTAGTGCAATACCCTATACGTGGGAACTAATGCACAAATCTTGAAGCTATCCCATCAGGTCCAGAATATGTCAGCCTGCCTGCTAAACAATACTCTGCTGTGGAAATACATTATTCTCTGTTCTGGTCATTATATTGGCTCCCCAGTGAATGTCAGATTCAGACCAAGACCATAGTGCAAATCTTTAAAGCTCTCCATTGACTGGATCTAAGCTGCCTGAAATATCCAATATCAGGACCCTCCATGACTGTTGTCCTGTTAACAGTGGAGCTGTCCCCAACTAGATTTAGACTCATGAGAGCTGGACACAGAACTTCCTTGGCAGCCAGCTCATAAACGGGAACTCTTTTGCTCGGGACAGCAGAATGAACTCAAATCTTTACCACCTTTAGGGTGAAGGGCAGGATCCATCTCTTTGCCTTCAGCTTTTCCACAACAAAACAATGATAATAAATTAACAACACAAAATCAGTAATAATGATCACAATAGAAAGACTGGGTAACATGATGGATCCCAGACTTCTCTACAATCATGTGGGGGAAGAGAAAGACTCTCCTGTTTTATTGTAAAATTCTCAAATACCATGCTGATGAGAATGGTATAAATCCCTAGATGACAGATAGATTTGATAGAATCTCACCCATAGTGTTGTAGTAGGGTGTTTTTGTTTTTTTTTTGGCATTTAATAACCTCCAGGTTGAGTAGGTATTTCTCACTGGTATTATTTCCAGTATTCACTGGAGGACAGCCAATGACAAAATAGTTAAACACTTACTAAATGTTCTGTGAATTCTGCTGAAGTTGGCATATGCACACTGAAATATGAGATGATCAACAGCAGAAAAAGCGACTGATTCATGACAAAGGGATATGAAGTTTATAGTTTAAGTGTGTGGTTTTGGCTGGTATATTTGATTACAGTCCTAGGAATGGTGGCAAAACCACTTTCTTTTTACCCAGGCAGTGTTACTTATCAAAGTTTTGCAGGCAAACCAGTCAGGGGAATTGTCTTTGCAGATCAAATCTCCTGGGTCCTTTGCACTGTCTTTTGTTCCAAACAAATCTCCTCACCCAGGAGGAGGCGACTCCAGGTCCCTTTCCTCGCAAATCAAATCTCGGCTCTGCCTTGGAGGACGGTTTCCCTTTGGCTCTCAGTTCACTTCCCAGCGCCTGGAGTCGGAGGGGAAATTCTTCCTAAAGCAGCCAAAAGCTCTGCCCCTAGAATGACGTCAGGGAGCCTATGCCACGGCCGCTGCCCAATGGGCGGGGAGAGAGGATGCGCCCGCAGAAAGCAGACACAGTCTGCCTCGCTCGCTCGCGGCGGGGCGCTGAGGGTTAATGTTGGCAGCCGGCGAGGATCAAAGCGATTACAAGGGAAAAGGAGTCCAAAAACCGGAGCTTGCATTTGTCAACAACAATTTATCGCGGATTGGAAAGTCCTGAAGGGATCCCAGTGGGATTTTGTTGTTGCAGAGAAGAAAGACAGAAAGTAAAGAAAACAACAACAAGCAGCCGCAGTGGACATTCCTCGGGAAGGAATATTTACGTTAGGCGTTGACATCTTTTTTTTTTTTTTGCCCGCGCCGTATGCTGGCACAAACACACTTCTGACGATAGACTTGCAGGCTAGGAAATACCAGGAACGTCTTGAGATCGTCCACATCAGAGGGAGAATAAACAATAAACAACAACAGTACCACAGAGCCGCTTGAAAGGCTATTGCGGGGGTGGGGGGGTGGCTGGATGTTTGCAATGTTTAATCGGGGGGGGCAGGATTTCAGTGATAAAGAACTGAAATAAAACGGGAGTGCTGTTTAAACCTTCCGAGGCAGATGATCAGGGATGTTTCCCCCCACACTGAATCCCAGCTTTTATCTTTAGCAGAGTGTGGGGGGGGGGGAGAGGAAGAAAGCCCCCAGTCCCCCACCCCTGAACAAATCACCTCATGAATATGCACGCAGGGAGGGCAGCGCTCATTGAGTCTCAAAGAGTCACGACCCGAGTCGTGGTTTCTTGACTCGCTTGTAGCTGTTTCATGCTCACTTTTACCGTCTTGCTCCCCCAACAGGCAAAACTTTCTATTCACACACACACACACACACACACTGACGTCTTTTGCGCATTTCCTGCATTAGAGAGAGCGAGAGGGGGAGAGGTGGGGTGGTGCTGCTGCTACTCAGCCCAGCACCAACGCGAGCCAGCAGGGCTAACCATCCAGAAGGCGGTGGTCACCCTGTGCCTTTTTAAATCTCCAAAGAGCCTGATCCGGAGCAGACTCCCCTCATGCATTGGATTCGTTCCCCTGGATCCTTGGCCTTTGAGGAGGAGGAGGAGGAGGAGGAAAAGGCGAGGAGGCTCCCCGATCCTATGCGGATGTAAGGTCCCCGGGTGTGTGTTTTCTGAGCAGAGGCTGTGAAGTAGGCAGGGCTGGTTGTTTGGCGTGGTGTTTCGGGTTTGTGTGTGTTGCTGTTGCTGCCCACAGACAGTACTAGCGTGAGCAAGAGCCTCGGATCGCGGCTTTGCCTCCTTTGCAAAGACTGATCCAGGATTATGATCTAGGTGAAGGGAAAAGTCTGTTGCCCACCCCGAGGGTTTATTATGCTCGGATTTTGATTGCATTGGGGGGGGGGTTCTGCAAACACGGCCGTCCCCCCTGCTTCCCTCCCTTCCTCCCTTGTTTTCCGTTAGAAACACGGGCAAGAACATTGTATGTATTCACGGGGTGTCGCAAGAGCAAAGGCTAAATAATCAAAGATAGCAGCAGCAGCAAGAAGGGAGCCCCCACGTTGTGCTCTGCTTCCCCCCCTCCCCCCGCAGACCTGCTCTCCTATTTATTGGTGAGCTCTCCCTGCCTCCCTCCCTGTGCGTGTGAGTGAGTGTGCTTAATCCCAGGAAAAGTGAAGCCATCCAACCATGGTGGTTTTTAATGGCTTGCTGAAAATCAAGATCTGCGAGGCGGTGAATCTGAAACCCACACCTTGGTCGCTGAGGCATGCGGTGGGTCCCAGACCACAGACCTTTTTGCTGGACCCTTACATCGCCCTCAACGTGGACGATTCCAGGATCGGGCAGACCTCGACCAAGCAAAAGACTAACAGCCCTGCCTGGAATGATGAGTTTGTCACTGACGTTTGCAATGGCAGGAAGATTGAGATGGCTGTTTTCCACGATGCCCCCATCGGGTACGATGATTTTGTGGCTAACTGCACTATACAGTTTGAGGACTTGCTGCAGAATGGGAGCCGCCACTTTGAGGACTGGGTAAGTGTTTGCACTGCAAATGCATATGGTTTTGTAAGGGCACTGCTGGCGATGCAACACCTTCATTGCAGAGCTAGGTTGCAATGGCATGAAATGGCTCTGAAGCCTTTCCAGGCTTTGTTACACTCAGTCAGGCAGTGTTACCGCATATCTCCCTCCTCTGAGATGTGTTTTACAATTTTTTTTTTTTGGAGGGGGGGAATCATTGAGTCTGGGTAAAAGCTGGATCCTACTGGATCCAGCCTCCCAAATGTCACTGCCTAAATGGGGAACAAGTCTAGTTGCTCCTGTTGTAACAAAAAACAAAACAAAACAAACAAGACAGACCCCCAGTGCATCCAGGAGTAAAAATGCAGCAAAAACCCAGATCCAAAACCTAGATCTTGATGGCGCCAGAATTTGGCTCACACCTCCCAAATTCTAATGCTTAAATTGAGAACAAGTATATATGCTCTTTTTGCACCAACAGGATCCAGACCATGATAGATCCTGGCATGAAAGCACCACCGAAATCCAGATCTGATACTTGGAACCACGCAATTTTTGATCCCAAACCCCCAGCTTCACAGCATCCATAAAAACCAAACATAGATATTCTTCTGACACCAAAAATCTGGATCTCGATGCATTCCAATGCAACTGTACTGCAGGTACTTTGGTAGCTAATTCCTGCCAATTTTTGGTCCTAGTCTGTGCAATTCCACTGCCTAACTAAGCCACATGTTTAGCTGCCTCTTAAATATCCAGATTTGATGTGCCTAAACCCCACAACACTGCAAAATCTTGAATCCAGCATCCCAACATATTGTAGTTCAATTGCACTGCAAACAAAAAACCATTTGGGGATGTGCGTTTCACAACTATATAAAACACACACATATCACTGAAACAGCAACAAAGTTGGCTATATGTATTGTAAACAATGTTAACAATAATGTTCACAAGAAAGCATTAGAAACAGTCCTCTGATCTGGGATGTTCCATACATGACCAGCCATAATGTTATGAAATGTGCACCTACATGTTTATTTATTCTTGATGAAGAATCCAAATCTGGCCATTATTTGTTTAGCAGATGGAATAACAACAAAACACCAGAGCCCAGACTAGAAAATAGTTGGCTGATCATGGGCCTGATTCTAATTTACACGGAAGGGCACCTTTACATCGCAGTGGCTGTGTAAAGGAGCCTTAAAGTGGATGTAAAGAGATGTCAGCATGAAGGAAAGGGGCCTTAGTGTAAATGACAATTAGGCCCTATTTATACTGATTGACTAAGAACTGAATGAGGGCTGTATATTTTTTCTTTTAATATTAAAATGAACCTTTATAGCTTTAAATGAGTCTATAAAGCCAAGCATAACTTCTGCTAAATATGTTGCACCATGATGCTTGGGGTCTGTATTATTCCGGTGGGCTATCAGAGTTGCTTATTTACCAAGTTTAGGTGCTAAAACTGGGTATTATGCTGCCCAAACTTAGGTCATTTGGAAAGGCTTTTGCAGCTATCTTGTATCTGAAACCAGCAATCAAATCCTGGCCCCACTGAAATCAATGAGAATATCAGACCAAGATTCATCCCACATTTTTTGGTAGAAGAGTAGAAGCAAGACTTATTTTTTATTTTGATGGTACAAATTCTAAGTTTGTGGCCCAAATTTGGCAGGACCTTGAATGATTCAGATGCCAAATATGAATTTTGGCAGTGCTATTGTGCTGGGCATATCAAGGTTCAGATTTTTAAGGTGCAATAGGAGCATCTAAACATGTTCTTTAATTAGGCAATGGAATTTAGCAGTTTGGGCCCCAAAACTGACAAGATCTGTCAGGATCCCGGTAGTGAATCCAGGAATTTGTGGTGCTATTGTTCTGAGATGCATTGAGGTCCTGATTTTTTGGGAGTAAGAGGAGTGTCTACATTTGTTTTCCATTGATGCAGTAGAGTTGAGAGTAGGGTAGTCGTGGCCAAAAATTGGCTGTTCCAGCCAAATCCAGGTGCTGGATGTGCATTTTTGCATTGCCCTCATGCTGTGATGTCTCATGATCTGAATTTTATTGGTGCAGCAGGAGCAGATACACCTGTTCTCTATTTAAGTATTAGAATTTGAAGGGTGGGGCCGAATACTGGCAGGATCCAGCGTTTGTCTTTTCCAAAATCATCTAATGAATCTTGCTTTACTGACTTTGATCAGTGTAGGGAAGAATATGGCATAATTATTATTATACTGCAAGTGATTATTTCTCTTGTTAATAGGTAGGAACAGCCAACAAACTTGCTTTTAGGACAACAAACTGTTTCTTCATATGTTTTCACTGAGCTACTAGAGGCTTAGATTAAGCCTACACTTAGTGCCATCTCTAAACAAAATAAAAATAAAAACAACACATTCATTAAGAACTTCAGCAAAATTTGAAGATTAAAGCCTAGAAAAAAGAAATGTTCTGTGAAATGAAGGTGCCATATGATTCTTACCCTACAAGGAAAATGTATGTGACCGAAACCACCATCAATCAAACAAATCTACTTGTGCACTGTAATTATGCACTAATATATCTGGACCTTTAATAATGTTAGATATGAGGTTCATATGTTTAATAAGAGAAATAAATTCCTCATTCCTCTGTAATTGAAGGCCGCTACTTTTTCTGGTACTCTTGCTATTTTTCAGAAATTAAAGAACAGAAATTGGAGTAGCCCATTTCTCCTTAATGCCTGCAGTATCTAATAAATATAGTCTAATGAACACTCTTGGAAACTATGCTTAGCAGTTCTAAGGTCTGCCCATTAACACAGTAGTCCTGGTAGTTACAACTGGGTAACATGTACCTGCTGATCATATTAAATTAAATCACATTGCTACCATCTTTTACCTTACACCATCCAGTCTGATGCAATACTCCTTCTTAAACTAGACCTTTATAATAAAATAAATTTGTCAAAATAATAATGTATTGATAATAGTTCTTGTCAAGTGAGCTGTAGCTCACGAAAGCTTATGCTCAAATAAATTGGTTGGTCTCTAAGGTGCCACAAGTCCTCCTTTTCTTTTTGCGAATACAGACTAACACGGCTGCTACTCTGAAACCTGTCAACATATTAACAGCTCTTATGCATTCATGTGCATTATCTTATAATACATACAGTTCTAAACTGTATTTTTATGAGAACATTTGGGATTTTTTTTGGTTTTTCAAAATATCCATACTAGTTTTAAGGGGAAATTACTGACCTTGTAATTCTTATCAAAGGTCCAAAATGCAAAGTGGACATCGCTGTCCAATATGTGTCTGTAAAGGCATATACTGCCTTGTTTTCGCGTGGGGAGGGGGGGATCTCTCCT
Organism: Natator depressus; assembly: GCF_965152275.1. Lineage (NCBI taxonomy): Eukaryota > Metazoa > Chordata > Testudines > Cheloniidae > Natator > Natator depressus. The sequence continues at coordinate 175,583,938 of NC_134236.1, forward strand.
GTATATAGTCAGCTCACCTACTGTGGTTGATTTTGTTTATTATGCTATCCCTAATGTTTTTTTTAAAGATGAGTTTTTCAGGAAGATGCTACATATTTTTCTCATTATTATGGCTGTGATGTAGACTGACCCTATGGTTACAGTGGAAGCACTAACATGATACACAAGTACAAAGCTTAGTATCATGATAGCGACTTTTGCATTAGGAAGACTCCATTAAACACGCAACAAGCAATTTTCTTTTATCCCTAGGAATACTCAGCAGTCACAAAAATTAATTTGTAACATTATTTACTGACCCAGTGCAGACTACCTGTACATGTGTACCTCATGGCACATTTTCAAAGTGGTGTCTTATTTCAACACAATTGTCTAGATACTAACAGATGGCAGATTTTTAAAGGATTAAATGCTATGTCTTTTTTAAAAAAAATGCTTGTGCATGTATGCGGATGCTTGTGTTGATTTCTGAAAACAGAACAGTGACAATTAGAAAGATGGCTGCTTTTTACAGTGATGCATCAATACAGACACAACACAGTTAAAGTGTCAGTTTTGCAGATTTTACTTGTTAATGGCTACATTGCAGTTTTAAAGAGAGTCCTAGATTGTTAATATTACAAGTGTCTCTGTAGCTGAATAAAGTACTAGGAATGGGGCAAAGGATACTCAGGAAGATGTTGAAAGCTTTACATTTGGGAAATATGGAGCAATAAGTTAGGAAATCACATGGAAAAAAATCTGTTAAAAATAACATGAAAGTATTAGTTAAGTGTGATTCAATTTAGGTGAAATGTCATTCATAAAGTTATAATAGACATGTCTTGATCTATTTAACCAAGGTTTAACATGTATGAAGTTTGTACTTTAATTTAATAATATAGTCACATGTAAATTAGTACGTTTTAAAGTGGGCAAGAAAATTATTTTTATAACAAGGCTCATGACTGTAACTTTATGAACTAGAATTAGTAGTGCTTATGTTCAGATTGCTAGTAGTTGGGACATTGGATATTAGTTTATCTGCCAGATATGTGGCCGGATCCTGAGGTGATATAAATCAACATAGCACTGTTGACGTCACTGGATCTATGCTGATTACACTAGCTAAGGATCTTGCCCAGTAGGCCCAACTCTTTGCATGAGAAAATCTCTTCTTGAAGTCACTGAAATTGGGCCCTCGTGAGAAATTAATCCTTTTGCAGGCTGCATAACTAGAATGCATGTGTTCAACCAGGACATCCCAACTTTTAACAATGGCCTTCTTTTGCATCACAGAATATCATAAAGCTAGAGTAATGTACTGGACTTCATTTTGTACTGCCTTAAGAAGATCCTGCACATTCAGGAAAAAAATATGTGATGTGCCATATATATATATATATACACCTACCACCTGTAGGTGTACCACCTACACTCCCCCACACTTTCGTGAGCTTCTGTTTGGTTGTCATATGCTTTTTTCCATACTTCATTTCCCCATCGTTGCTGATTCCCAAGATCTAAAAATGAAGCATATTCTTTTAAAATTGCCCTGCTTATTTACCTGATTTATTCAGTGATAGCAAAGCTAGTACTGGAAGCATCACATTTCCTTTAGTAAATGACTGTGATGACACTCATGTGACTGTGTGGCATCACTGCATAAAATAGGCTGATTATGAATTGAACAGAAGCTGAATGCCTCGTCAATCAGCAATTCTGAAAAATGGAATTTGGAAAAGTGTAACAGTTTACCTAAATATAGGTTATGGTCCTGCAAAAACACTTGGAATGAGATTACTTATGGTAGTAAGTGATTGCAAGGTCAGGTCCATGCTTTGGGGCTGCAATGAGTATGTGTGAAGGCTTTAAGTGATACTGCCTAAAGTTAGGCGCTTAAATGAGAGAGCCCTGATTTTCAAAGTGCTGAGCTCACACAGGAGTTGTTGGGCCTAGTTATCTAATGAAAATGTATGAGGAATACAAAAATATATGAGGAGGAATACTGGATATGAGCAGTAGCAATATCTACTGAAAATAGTAGGATACAGCTTGTCACCTACTATACACTGTATGCTGAATTAATTGTAAAGGTTGCTCAGGTGCCTGCCTCTGGTTTTCTGCTTTGTACAGTCAGGTGCCTTTTGCTTTTTGTGTGATAACTTACCACAGCTAGCAGGTCTAGGAGTTCTATTATAACCAGTGGACAGGGGAGTGAATTGTAATAATTTTAGAATAGGTCACTCTACATTTTAATTTGTTCTTGTGCATGATGTAGACCAGATGATGAACGTTGGCAACACACTAGAGGAGTATGATCGCTATGCATCTTCCCTTTTCTGTTCTTCTCTATCCATTGAACTTATCTGCACAGAATATGAAATTGGAGAAGCCCAGGATTTTCTGTTTAGAAGCTTTGTTTCTTATCTGTGTATTCAGAGCCAGATCATCAGCTGCTGTAAATCAATGTCATCTGTTGACTGTTTGTTGAAATCAATTAGTAGCTTCTGGTCCTGTTTGACAGGCATCTACATCACAAAACAACCATCACTAATTGGAAACCCGTGTTAGTTTCAGAAACATTTGAATATGCCATGGAGGCTGAACTCCATTTTCACTCTGAAAGGTGTTGCTTCCAGATCAGGACTGAGGTACATTGATGAGAAGCCAAAGAAATGTGCAGTACTAGTGTTGCCTGCAAAGTACCAGTTATATGGATGAAGTGAGTGGATACAAATCATGATTCTAGAGAAAGAATGTAATTGTGTTTTATTTAACTGAGATTTTTTTATTTACATCTTGCTAGTGATTAATTTTCTTCTTATTTTATAGCCTTAAATTGCTGAAATGTGTATAATACTCAATTCTTCAATGAGCGTCCTAATTGTTAGTAGAATTTCAGCTGTTACATAGAGATTTTTCTCTACTATGGCCTGGTCTACACTACAAAGTTAGGTCAACATAAGCTGCCTTGCGTCGACCTAATTGTTCATCTGTCTACACTTAAATGTCTCTCACCAATGTAAGTGTCCTTTTACAATGACAAACACTACCTCCCCGAGTGGCTTTCAGCCATGGTCAATGTACTGAGGTTGGCACAGCACAAGTGTAGATGCTGCATTACTTGTGTTGACCCAGCTGCTGCACTATGCTCGACACTGATTGCGCAAGTCACAATTGTGAACTCCACTACCCAGGGGTCACAGAGACCGGAACCCACCTCTCCCCTTTAAAATTTTTGAAATGTCTATCCCTGACTGTCCAGGTTGGTGAGCACATCTAGCTGCTGTCCATTGTGGTGAGCAACTGCCCAGGTGAACTGTGGGCTACACATTCCAGCCATGCTTCAGCTTGGAGTAGGCAGGAAATATTGGGTCTCCTGGGCCTATGGGGAGAAGGGGTTTTACAGGCACAGCTCTGAACCAGCCATAGAAACGTCAATATCTACGAGCAGATTGCATGGGGATTATAGGTGAAGGAGTACGATGGGGACCAGCAGCAGTGCCACGTGAAAGTGAAGGAACTGAGGCAGGCATGCTAGAAAGCCCAGGAGGCAAAATGTCAATCCCGTGTCGAGTCACAGACCTGCTGCTTTTGCAAAGAGCTTCATGACATACTTGGAGACCCCACTACCACCCCGCAAACCACCGAGGAGAAATCTGAGGAACCAAAGTCACAGGTCCCTTGCAAGAACAGCAAAGAGGAGCTGCAGGAGGAAGAGGAGGAAGATGGGGGACATGTGACTGGGAGGGGTGTCCAGCTAACCTATGAGCCAGGACCTATTTGAGACTCCACAGCAGTCTAGTCGGTCCCGGCAGTCGAGCATGGGTGAGCCCAGTGCAGGAGAAGGAACCTCAGGTAAGTGTGTAAATTTATTTCCCATTACATTGATGGTGCCCCCAAGTTAGCAGGACACAGCTATCATTTTTCATTAAATTACTTGTACTGTAAGAGGTAGAGGTACATCAAAGAGAGGTAGCTTATTATCTGCTTTTCATTCCCCTCTAGAGTTAGGCAAGGGGGGTAATGGAGAGCAGTTAGTTCATGTGCATAGGGATGTCCCTTGAATCTTCCTGAGAGATCGTGTTGAAACTTTCATGGAGATACTCTGCAGTCCTCTCCTGAAGCTTTGAGGGATGGCAGCCTTATGTCTTCCTCTGTGGTAGGACGGTTTCCCATCCCACTCAGCAATAACTTCGGCAGGCACCATTGCAGTAAAGAGGCTAGCAGCATATGTGCCTATTTAGGATGCCACCAGGAATTGCTCTCTCTGCCTTTGTTACACTCAGAAGTGAGATATCAGCTAAAATCACCACCGCCTGCGGAAGATGGTACCAGTGTTCAGTGCCATTGCTCTAAACTCATAATTTCATGCAACTGAGTAATTCCTGCCTCACTGCCAGTGAGCCATACTCCTGATGGCTGGTGTTGCGGATAGCACATGCCCAAGTACTCCAAAGCAGAAGTGTCGATAGCCTTCTTTAAAATCTTAGGGGAGCAAGGGAGGGGAGTTCTGAATCTTAACGTTCACTTTCAGTTGTGACTATACTGACAGTGGTACCTCTTTGTGTTTTATTTGCAGCTGCTGCCAATGAGGCCTTGAGGGGTTCCCCCTCCACACCCTTGGAATGCCTGAGCCAGCTAAGGAGGAGAAAGAAGAGAGGACTCAGGTGACATGTTCAATGAGATCCTGCAAGCCAGTGCTGCATCAGACTGTGAGCAAAGGGCTTGAACACTGCAGGAGGGTGAACACTGCAGACAGCCTGGAGAAGGAAAGAGCGGACAGGAGACAGACCCAGGAGTCCCAGCAGGAAAAGGAGAGGTAGGGGGCTTCAGAATGGACAGAATGGGGGCTTCTCTGGCAGCCAACGCAGATGCTGCAGACTCTTGTGGACCTGAAGGTTCAACAATCCCAGGCTCGCCTCTGTTTGCAGTCCATGGAAAACTCCATTACAGCACCTCCCTATACACACCACAGTGTTCCATGTGGCACCAGGGGCCACAACCTTACCCCTACCACTCCACATCGGGGGGACATTAAGGGCAGCCACAGCTTCACATACACTGCTCTGTGAAATCCATTGATGCTGTATATGTAAGTAAAATGGACTTGAATGCTCTTTCCCATTGGTAAGTTCTGTTCCATTAATATATTAAGTTTTTAATGTATTTGCTTTTAAATGGTACAGATTGTTTTTGCACTGGTTTTGCTACTTCATAACATTCTATTATTTGGAAAATAATGAATCTTTATTAGTTCACAACATATGCTACAGAGTGAATAGCAGTTCAGAAAGCACCCAGGACTTCAAAATTAATAGGTGCATTGCCAGTTGTGTTCATAGATGTATACCAAGCACCACACAATTCCTAGCAAGCTCCAAAACAGCAGGGCAAGGTAGAGCACAGTACACCACAACGCATTACTGTGGCTTACTGTTAAAGGGCTCCTTCAAAGCCTCCCTGAGCTGTATAGCTCTGTGTTTTGCTCTTCTAATAGCCCTTGTGTCTGGCTGTTCAAACTCAGCAGACAGCTGCTCCACCTCCACCCTCCATTCCGGCAGCAGCTTTTCCCTCTTTGCTTCACAGATATTATGCAGGACACAGGAGGCAGCTACAACCATTGGGATGATTTTTTCACTGAGATCCAAACTTGTGCTTAAACAGCACCAGTGCCCCTTCACTCTAGCAAAACAACATTCAACTGTCATTCTGTACCAGCTGAGCCAGTAGTTGAATCTTTTCTTGGTGCTGTTGAGGTGACTGGTGTATGGCTTCATGAGCAAGAGGAGTAAGGGATAGGCTGGGTCACCCAGGGTCACTGTTGACAACATTGCCAATGGTAATATGCCAGTCAGGAAAGAAGGTCCTTTCTTGTAGCTTTCTGAATAGTCCTGTGTTCTTAAAGATGCAAGAGTCATGCATCTTCCCTGACTAGCCAATACTGATGTTGGCGAAGCATCCCTGGTGATCCATGAACTCTTGCATAACCATAGAAAACTAGCTCTTTCTGTTGATATTCTCTGTGGCAAGGTGGTCTGGTGCCAAAATAGGGATATTAGTGCGTAGGGTTGTCAACTTTCTAATCGCTCAAAACTGAACACCCCTGCCCTGAGGCCCTGCCCCTGCCCCGCCCCTTCTCTGAGGCCCAGCTCCCACTCACTCCATCCCCCCCTCCTGCCGTCGCTCGCTCTCCCACACCCTCAATCATTTTCACTGGGTTGGAGCAGGGTGTTGGGGTATGGGAGGGGGTGAGGGCTCCGGCTGGGGGTTCAGCAGGGCTAATTCCCTGCCTGCCCTGGCTCTGTGCAGCTCCTGGAAGTGGCCAGCATGTCCCTGCAGCCCCTAGACGGAGGGGCCAGGGGACCCTGCGTGCTGCCCACGCCTGCAAGCGCCGCCCCCACAGCTCCCCATTGACCACGTTCCTGAACACTTGGCAACTCCACCATCATTTGGGAACCCCGTTGTTACAGATCCATCCATTATCTTGCATTTTATCTAAACATACAGCATCCATCTCCTGCATATTGCCGAGAGTCATGGTCCTGTGCGTTGCAAGTTTCCACAGTGAATCCCCCCTCACTTCTCTGCTGTCAGTGCAGCTCTCGTTTTGGTGTCCCTGCACTTGGTACACAGATCCAGGAATGTGGCCTTGTGCATCTGAAAGTTCTGCAGCCGTTGCTTATAATTCCAAGCATTACATTGGATAATAATTCCCAGCATTACAATGTGATCCCACCAACCAGTGCTTGTTTCTCGGGCCCAGAAGAAGCACTCAACCATCTTCAGCTGCTCTGTGAACGCCACCGACAACCTTGAATTGGTTCTTGCTATATCCCACAGCAATCTGTCCTCCACAAAATCGTCATGGTCCATGCTGATTCAGTTCTTATGGCTCTGCAAATACCAAAGGATTGTGCGTCCTGTGCTTGCAACATTTGTGATAATAGTGCAGAGCTGTGAACGCTCCATGCTGCTGTCAGAGATGGTGGACTGCAAGGAGGGCTGCCTGGGTTCGTGAGATATTTAAAAAGGGCTATAGATGACATGGGATGGAGACAGTTGCATGCTGGGAAGTTAACACCTTGCTCCCTGTCACTGCTGTGCGACTATTTTTGCCCCTCTATGCATTGCCAAAACTTCCCCCAAAAGACAATGTGCTGGACGGTGGTGGGTTGCACACTTGGATACCTACCCATGGTGCTCCGCACTGTGCAACGATACAACCACTCCTGGTGAGTCTGCACAGTGCCAAAGCAAGGAGCCCAATACGCATGCACACAAACGATATAATAACTGCGGTGGCTATATGCATATCTTGCGTTGACCAGTTTGTAATGTAGACTTGGCCTGAGAAGTTTGACATTTCACATGTAAAATTCTCATCTGTGCTGAAAAAGACAAATCCAGATCTTCATTAACATCTTTACTGTGAGAAAAACACAAACTTACGCCTGTACTGCATTTGCCAACAAAATCACCTTCTGACATATTGAATTTCCACAAATCAAGAAAGCTGAAATGCTTTGACCAGTACACGCCTCCATTGTTTGAGGTTGATGGGACTAGTGCTCCTATGTCACTTAGATGCTTTTGAAAATCCTACCTTTAGGTGTCTAAATATTACTAGGAAAAGCTGTCAGTAAATAAAGACTGACCTTTAATAAAATCCTTTTGCCCTTTACTCTTATTCATTACCACTAATACTGCATATTCAGGTCCAAGTCCTGCTGTCTTCTCTCACAGAGAACTCCCTCTGAAATCACCTCTGCCATCCCACCTACAACTCTTCAAACACTGCTGAAATCAATGGGAACTTGAGTCAGGACTGCAGGACCTGGCCCATAAGGGGTAATGAGTTACTATTGTCCTTCTTCTTCTTGTACTTCTAAAATTTCTTTTGCATCTTTATTGTGGTTTTATAATTTTGTCTTGGAAATGTGAACACGTTGCTTAGAAAACAAAGCTGGGGGATATCGTTCTTGGAATAATTGTATGACACCGGGGCTGGGGTAATGAAATGATATAAGGGTGTCCTAGAGTGCGCTGGCTCTTTAAGGGAGTTGGGCTCAGCCTCACTGTGCCTTGTCTGCTGCCTCCCCAGGTGATGGACTTTGAGGCAGGAAAACATGAATCTGCTTAGCTTAGGCCAGGGGTCGGCAACCTTTCAGAAGTGGTGTGCCGAGTATTCATTTGTTCATTTTAATTTAAGGTTTCACCTGCCAATAATACATTTTAACGTTTTTTAGGAGGCCTCGCTCTATAAGTCTATATATTATATAACTAAACTATTGTCGTATGTAAAGTAAACAAGGTTTTCAAAATGTTTCAGAAGCTTCATTTAAAATTAAATTAAAATGCTGATCTTACTCCATCGGCCCGCTCAGCCTGTTGCCGGCCTGGGGTTCCGTTCACCTAGGCAGCGGGCCGATGGGGCCTGCGCCCGGGACCCCAGCTAGCAAGGGGTCAGCAGCCAGAACCCCAGACCGGCAGTGGGCTGAGTGGGGCCGGCCGCCGGGACCCCAGACCGGCAGTGGGCTGAGCGGCTCAGCCCGCTGCCCCTCAGCCCGCTGCCGGTCGGGGGTTCCGTCCGCCGGCTCCTGCCTGCCAGGGTCCCGTCTGCCAGCCCTGCTCAGCCCGCTGCCGGTCTGGGATCCCAGCCCTGCCCACATAGAGTGGGTACCTACCTTCTCCCTGGTTCTAGCCAATTCTCTTCCTCTCTCTCTGCACTGAGCGGAGGGTGGGAGTGCACTGAGCACAGGGCTGGGGGTGAAGGAGCAGGCTGGGGGTTGGGGTGTAGGGTCTGGCCAGGAGCTAGAATGAGAGAGGGGGCTCATTGGGGCAGGAGGTTTGGGTGTGGCGTGCTTACCTGGGCAGCTCCCATTTGGTGCGAGGGGTGCAGGTGGGAATGTGGGGGGGCGGTGCAGGAGCTCCCATTTGGTGGTCAGGGTGGGGGTGGGAATGTGGGGGTGCAGGAGTCAGGGCATTGGGTGTGGGGGGGCTGGGTATGTGTGGGGGGTTCTGGAGTCAGGGCTGGGGTTGTGAGGGGGTGGAGGAGGCTGGGGTGTGGGGGGATGCAGGGGTCAGGGCAGAGGGCTGGGGGTGTCTGTGTGGGGGTGCAGGGGTCAGGGCAGAGGGATGGGAGTGTGTGAGGGGGGTGCAGGGGTCAGGGCAGAAGGCTAGGATGTGTGTGTGTGGGGGTGCAGGGGTCAGGGCAGAGGGCTGGGGGTGTGGGCTAGGGTCGTGGGGGTGCTCCCAGCCCCCTGCCCAGAGCAGCTCACGGCAGGGGGCTGGAGGGGATATGCCCTGATTCCATTCCCCAAGGCCCTGTCCCCACCTTTTCGCCGCCTCCTCCCTGGAGCAGTGAGCATGCTGCGGCTCCCGCTCCCTGGCAAGGGCCACCAGCTGATCGGCGGCAAAGAGGGAGAGGAGGAGGGGCAGGAACCCAGCACACTGGGGGAAGAGGCAGGGGACGGGGGAGCTTGCCTGCCATGCAGCAGTAGCCGGCAGGACCAAGCTTCTTCACCCTGCCCCTGCGGGGGTGGGGGGAGCGGAGAAGAGCGGGCCGGGGCAGGCAGGATTTTTAATGGCACGCTACTGCCTGCCGGGGCCCCAGCCGCCAGCCCCGCTCAGCCCGCTGCCGACCTGGGTTCGTGCCGTCTTTGGCATGCGTGCCATAGGTTGCTGACCCCTGGCTTAGGCCATTTCTACACTACCACTTATGTTGGCAAAACTTATGTCACGCAGGGGAGTGAAAAAAAAAGACCCCCCTGAATAAGTTTCACTGGCATAAGTGATAGTGTGCACCGTGCTATGTCGGTATCTGCTGCCAACATCGCTGCTGCTGCTCGTTGGGCGTGGTTTAATTATGCTGGTGGGAGAGGTGTGATGCTATAAGGTTTTTAGTGTAGACATAGCCTCAGTTGGTGGCACGAGAGCTTTTGGCATATTTTTATTGAAAGACCTGTAGGAGATTCACCATCGGAGAGGACTGGGGAAGGGACTCTCCAGCCCAGCCAGATGGAGAGGCCTGTGGGGAGCTACCTGGAGCGAGGAATGAGAGCAGAAGCCTGATGAGGCTAGAGAAAATGCTGGACAGTAGGTTTTGGGAAATGTGTCTTGCAAGAGGCTGATGAATCTGTGAAATGGTGGAGAGGCTTGTTTTGATTTCAGCTGATGTTTGAATTCTGATGCGTTGATAAACTGGACCAGGAGAAGGGATGTTAAGTATCTGAATATCCAAGAAAGGGAAACTGAGGCAGTGATAGGGTGTGGTACCAGATTGTGTAAAACCTGTTGCAAAGATTGGAGAAAGGGAACATCAGAGAATACTGAATGAAATGCCCTAGCTCTGTATAAATGAATGCTTTCCTACATTACAGATATCACTAGAAAGGTAAAAAAAGAATATTCAGCAACAATTAAACACTTGGATCAGCAAATTATAGTATTAGCAAATAGTGCCGTACATTAGGCAATTATCTGAATGACAGTTATGCTTTGCACTAGTTGCTAAAAAGAAATACAGACTACCATGATACCAAAAAATAGTGCAGAATTATATAACCTACTGATTGCTAGTCAAAGTGAGCGATTTGAATTGCTAGTAAAGTTTGGGTTTTAAAGTGTCCTTTCACTATGATAGAGTATCCTGTTCCTCTGCCTTTTGCTAGCAGGACCAAGATTTCCCCAAAGAGAATCTGATCTGGTTGATGCCAGGATGCTCTCAGTTGAGTATCACGCAGCAGTTCCAACCAGGAGTGGACATCACTTAAGAATAAGTAGCTGACAGGCTGGTGAGCCACCTGGAAGTCAGATTTCAGAGTAACAGCCGTGTTAGTCTGTATTCGCAAAAAGAAAAGGAGGACTTGTGGCACCTTAGAGACTAACCAATTTATTTGAGCATGAGCTGTAGCTCATGAAAGCTCATGCTCAAATAAATTGGTTAGTCTCTAAGGTGCCACAAGTCCTCCTTTTCTTTTTTCTGGAAGTCAGAGAAAGTGAAGTTGTGCTGCTCCAATAAGCTCTGCTACAGAGCGGGAAGAGGTTCAGCCTGGTTAAGAGATGACCAGATTTAACATGATTGATTTGAAGCTGGGACAGAATCTCCAGTTTCAGTAGAATCAGCTGAGAGATAGAGAGGGTCTATCCCTCAAAATTGGGATAATCCCAGTGGGATGGAAACCATGCATTGCAAACTTGTAGCAAAGCACTGACAATGCTGGAATTGCACGAATAATGGTGCCTGGGGAAGAAGAGCTCCCAAAACCACATTGCAATAACTGCCAAGAGAACTGTCAAGTACAGGATGCGGGATAGGTCACAGTGTAAATTCTGCTGGAGATGCTCCAACACTCTGCCGCATATGGCTTCCATCCCACTAAGATTGGCTGGGTTTTGAAGGACAGCTGATTGCACTGCATCGGGAGATTTTTGTCCCAATTTCAGTATAATTCTGTGACAGTTGTCACCACCTACTGTGCTGAACCGCCGATCCATCTGTAACATGGCTACTGTGCTACTATGCTTGAGCTCTTTCTTTGTCAGTAACTGATAAGTGCACTCCCAGTGCAATGGTCAAACACAAATATAATTCTAGGAACACTGCCATATACTCGTTCAGTATCACAGGGCTCTGTCCCTTTAAGTTCCATTCTGCACCTTTACTCTTTGTGCCAGTCATGGTTCTGAGGAAGAAGGGTTTTAGTTAACTTTAATAAACAATTTTTGTATACAAATGCTACCTGTCCCTTAAGAAATAAGCAGCAGGTGGGTATTTTCACTGATATGTTTTCTTGTGCTTATTATTAATGGTTCTATAGTTATTTTAGTGTACTGTATACACTTTATTGATTTTAAAGGAACACTCACAGGTAGTTTTAGGCCCCAAACTTCGATTTTATGCACACACAAATGTTTTACTGAGCCAAATCTGTAAAGTGTTATAATTTTAAAACACAGATTCATTAAAACCAATTTTAAACACTCCCCTGCAGTGTCTGCAACCCGGATGTTGTGCTAACTCATGATAGATCTGCTCTCATTATCCCTTTCTTCTAACTGACCCTCATTCCCTTTGTCTCTTTCATCTACCTGTTGCATGCTCACTTGGGTAGGGACTGTCTTGTTTTACATACAGCGACTAGCACAATAGGATCTTTGACTGAGGCTCCTAGCTGCTTTGGTAAGGTCATTAATAATGCAGAAACAGCAAATGACATGGACTACAAACAAAAATTTGTCCAAGCAAAGTGCAGCGCAAAAACTAAGCACAGCGGATACTGTGAACAATCAGTTAATTAAAAAAAAATCTTTTCATTCATACAATTGGGGATATTATTAGTAATAAAAGTAACATGATTTTAAAAGAATGTGACTTTTAACCTGATTGTCACTTAAGTACAGAAACAAGATTTTCAAAATTGGGAAACCTTCTGAGTCTTATGTTAACATGCCATCCACAGGTGAGGGGAAACAGACACAGAGGCTGATTCACCTCTCACATCATTTAATGTTAGTGTAACTACATTGATCTCAGTGTAGCTATGCTAGATGTAGGGCCTGTTCCTGTAAACACCCACACGCTTAACTTTACATAAATAAGATAAGGCCCTTATGCTGATATAAATGAGATCAGGGCATGCTGGGTTGTTTTATGTGGTAGGCAGTGCTGTCCCCTTGAGCAGGAGCAAAAGCACCCTACCCTGCTGCAAAATAGGATACCAGTTCCACAAGATACTTAACTATGTGCCTAACTTTGTGCAACTGCTAGCAGCAAATATCTCCAACGGCCGGTGATGGGACACTAGATGTGGAGGGCTCTGAGTTACTACCGAGAATTCTTTCCTAGGTGTCTGGCTGGTGGGTCTAACTGATTGTCCACATGTTCAGGGTCTAACTGATTGCCATATGTGGTGTCAGGAAGGATTTCCCCCCTGGGTCCGATTGGCAGAGACCCTGGGGTTCTTTTGCCTTCCTCTGCAGCATGGGGCACAGGTCACTTGAAGGTTTAAACTAGTGTAAATGGTGGATTCTCTGAAACTTGAAGTCTTTAAACCATGATTTGAAAACTTCAGTAACTCAGCCAGAGGTTATGGGTCTATTGCAGGAGTGGGTGGTGAGGTTTTGTGGCCTGCAGTGTGCAGGAGGTCAGACTAGATCATGATGGTCCCTTCTGACCTTAAAGTCTATGAGTCTATGAATAGTCCCACTGCCATCAAGGGGACTCCTTGCATGTTTAAAGTTAATCAGAGACCTATGTACTTTACTGAGACCAAGTGCACTAAATCCATTTGAAAATGGGACTTAAACTCCTAAGTCACTTAGGAGCTTTGAAAATTTTGCCCCCATTGTTTATTTCCCGAGGGATGAATGTAGTGCAGTATTTTTAAAATAGGGTGTTTTTTCCTTCTTAAATAGGTCTTGATCCTGCCTATTAGAACTGTGATTTGAGTTCTGCAGTTCTTTTCTAAAATCATTCTCTGTGTGATGAGATTTAGCCTGACTTTGGAAATATTATTTCCTCTTCCTTTTTTAAAATAAAACCGGAAAGTCTTATTTTTATGACATAATTAATCTCATTAGTGAAAACAATAATAGAATACTTAAATAATCTGTGCAATTAAACAGCTGAGAGCCAGTCTTGTTTGAATAAATGATAGGTATTGAATTTTTAAAACATTCTAGCAATTGCATTCTATTTAAAAGGCACATGTATTCCAGCCAAGTACTGTTTTTTTTATTTCAATATGATTAACTTGTCACAAATATTTCAAAATCCTATGGCATAATCCAAAGTTTTGATCAAAGGCCATTTAAAAAAATCCAGATTTGACGTGTGAGAAGGTCATCTGGCAACTAATGCAGACTCTGAAAAGCTGAGATAAAAATTAGTATCTAACCAAAGTTGAAGATAGGAAGGCTGAGGTCAAGGAAGAATATGCACAAGCCTTAAGAAGCCACCACTCCCTCCAGCAGTCCTCTGCAGTATTGTGTGGGCTTCCATTAGGTGGCTCCTGGATATAATTCTTGCTGCTATTGGTGCCATAAATAGTGAGTTTAATACACATACAAGTGGCATAAAGGGGCTACAGCAGCTACTACACCAGCTGTGCAGCAATTCCTAGGTTGGGAAGTGGAGTTCACCTCCTAATACCCATGGTTCAACACATAGAGCCGGATCGTTTGAGTTTTATGCCTGATTACTCAAACTCCACGGTGAAATGTTGGGAAGCTTAAGTGACTACATATATATATTGCTTGTATTCTGTAAGCAAGGTGCTTAGGTGCTTTTGAAAATTTTACCTCCTTTTGATACTATATGATTTTTTTTAAAGGTAAGAGTTTAAATGGAGTGTTTGAAACTTGCCCAGAACATGAAATGTTCTGCCGATAGTGACTGAATGACATCTTTACACTGGAATTATTTCTTGGTTTTGTTGGCGCCCCCAATGTGCTAGGTACTATACAAACAAAAGAGACCCAGTCCCATCCTTGAAGAGCCTACAGTTTAAAAATCAAGTAATTTACAAACTCACAATTGGCTGAGGAGCAATAAATTATAACCTGAGGTTTGAACAACTTGTATGTCAAGAGTGGGGTGAAGTTCAAAGGCCAGCCACTTGGAGAAGGTGTAACAAAATGCACAAGGCAAATAAGCTGTGGTGTTTAGGTCAAAAATATGCACAGTATCCAGAAATGTTGAATTATTGTGATTCCTTGGACATATGTGATGTGATGGCTCTTGAGGAGGGGGGTATTGTCTGACTGATCAGTTAAGAAAGGATGTTCATTGCACAAGGGGCATCACAGAATAAGGTGCAGAACCTTTTGTGTAACAAACTGAGAAGCAGGCCGATGAGACTGGTGGACCAGGGCAACACTGGTGGAGCAGAAGAAGTCTTTTATACATTTCCTCTTTTTGTTGCAAAATTATAAAAGTCTTTGCAAATGATCCCCTTGTGTTTGGTTTTCACCAATGTTTGTAGCTATGGTGGAGATTGCATTTGTGTCTGAAATTGGATCAGCCAGTGTCCCTTACACTTATCCCTTGATAGTCTGTATCTTTAATGAGCCATGGAAGAGTTATCTGAGGGAACGGATCAGAAGGAGACCCCATCGACTGGAAGGCATGGGATGCATTGTCCTAAGGATGGGGTTTCCACGACCACCACTCCTAAGAGGAGTGGACAGGTGGTGGTGGTGGTTGGGGTCATCCATCTGCCATCCAGACCAGGAAACTCGAGAAGTGTGCTGCTTGCCTGGAGCTAGAATTCAGGGTGTGACAAGAGTGTCTGCCGAGACTGATGAAGCCCTCGGACTGCTACCCCTTCCTATTTCTCCGCATGCGCACCAATGATACTGCCAAGAATGACCTTGAGCGGGTCACTGCAGACTACGTGGCTCTGGGAAGAAGGATAAAGGAGTTTGAGGCGCAAGTTGTGTTCTCGTCCAGGCTCCCTGTTGAAGGAAAAGACCAAGGTAGGGGCTGTCAAAGTGTGGAGGTAAATGCGTGGTTGCTCAGGTGGTGCCAGAGAGAGGGCTTTGGATTCTTCGACCATGGGATGTTGTTCCAGGAAGAAGGATTGCTAGGAAGAGATGGGATCCACCTAACAAAGAGAGGGAAGAGCATCTTCGCATGCAGGCTTGCTAATCTAGTGAGGAGGGCTTTAACTAGGTTCGCCGGGGGATGGTGACCTAAGCCCAGAGGAAAGGGGGAAGTGGGATACCGGAAGGAAACACAAGGAGGAGGGTGCAACGGGGAGGCCTCGTGATTCATACTGAGAAAGTAGGGCAATCAGCTAGTTATCTTAGGTGCCTGTACACGAATGCAAGAAGCCTGGGAAACAAGCAGGAAGTCCTGGCACAGTCAAGGAACTATGATGTGATTGGAATAACAGAGACTTGGCAGGGTAACTCACATGACAGGCAGCCCTCCAACATGAAGCAAATACTCACCAGCAACCACACACCACACAACAAAAATACTAACCCAGGAACCTATCCTTGCAACAAAGCCCATTGCCAACTCTGTCCACATATCTATTCAGGGGACACCATCATAGGACCTAATCACACCAGCCACACTATCAGAGGCTCGTTCACCTGCACATCTACCAATGTGATATGTGCCAGCAATGCCCCTTTGCCATGTACATTGGCCAAACCGGACAGTCTCTACGTAAAAGAATAAATGGACACAAATCAGACATCAAGAATTATAACATTCAAAAACCAGTTGGAGAACACTTCAGTCTCCCTGGTCACTTGATTACAGACCTAAAAGTCACAATATTACAACAAAAAAACTTTAAAAACAGACTCCAATGAGAAACTGCTGAATTGAAATTAATTTGCAAACTGGACACCATTAAATTAGGCTTGAATAAACTGGGAGTGGATCTGTCATTACACAAAGTAAAACTATTTCCCCTTGCTTATTTCCCCCCCACTGTTACTCGCACCTTCTTGTAAACTGTTGGAAATGGGCCATCCTGATTATCACTACAAAAGGTTTTTTTTTCCTGCTGATAATAGCTCACCTTAATTGATCACTCTCGTTATAGTGTGTACGGCAACATCCATTGTTTCATGTTCTCTGTGTGTGTATATATATATCTCCTCACTGTATTTTCCACTGCATGCATCCGATGAAGTGGGTTTTAGCCCACGAAAGCTTATACTCAAATAAATTTGCTCGTGTCTAAGGTGCCACAAGTACTGCTCGTTCTTTTCACATGACTGGAGCACTGTCATGGATGGGTATAAACTATTCAGGAAGGACAGGCAGGGGAAAAAAGGTGGAAGAGTTGCACTGTATGCAAGAGAGCAGTATGATTGTTCAGAGCTCCAGTATGAAACTGGAGTAAAGCCTGTTGAAAGTCTTTGGGTTAAATTTAGAGGTGAGAGCAACAAAGGTGATGTCGTGGTAGGCATCTGCTATAGACCTCCAGACCAGGAGGATGAGGTAGATGAGGCTTTCTTCAGACAGCTAACAGAAGTTTCCAGATCACAGGCCCTAGTTCACATGGGGGACTTCAGTCCCCCTGACATCAGCTGGGAGCAGGGGCGGCAGGTTTGTAGAAATTTTGGTGGTGCCCAGAATGCCCAGACCTCAACCCCCGCCCCAAACTCCGCCCCTCCCTACCTGTGTAAGGCTCTGGGAGGGAGTTTGGGTTGGGGGGGAGGTCTGGGGTGCAGTCCCTGGACTGGGGCAGGGGACTAGGGTGCAGGAGGGGTACAGGGTGCAGGCTCTGGGAGGGAGTTTGGGTGCAGAAGGGGTGAGAGGTTGGGCTCTGGGAGGGAGATTGCATGGGGGAGGGGGTCTGGGGTGCAGGCTCTGGGTTGGAGTTTGGGTGCTGAGTGCAGGCTGGGGCAGGGGTTGCGGGTGCAGGAAGAGGAGTTAAGGGGTGCAGGCTCTGGGACAGAGTTTGGGGACGGAAGGGATGCAGAAGGAGGGGGTGCAGGCTCTGGGAGGGGCTGCGGCGCTTACCTGGGGTTCCTAGGCAGGGCCGGCCAGGGGGCCTCCGCACACTGCTACCCCCAGGCATTTCCCCTGCAGTTTCCTATTGGCCGCAAGGGTGCTTGGGGCAGGACACAGACCCACTCAGCCCAAGGGTCTGCAGGGAGGGGCCGGCAGCCACGTGGAGTGAGCAGGCAGGAAGCTGCTCAGCTCTGCTGTGCTGCCGGTGGTGGGTGGAGGCCCCAGGCCGTTTTAAATCGCCTGGGAGAGCGCCTGGGGGTGGAAGGCGGGGCCGAGGGAGAGATCCGACCTCAAACATGGCTGGAGCCGGGCCCCGGGCCAGGAATATTCCTGTTGCCCAGGCACCTCAGGCCCATAGAACTAGCCACCTATAGCTGGGAAAGCAATATAGCAGTTCACAGACAATCCAGGAAGTTTTTGGAGAGTGTTGGGGACAACTTCGTGGTGCAAAGTGCTGGAGGAACCAACTAGGGGCCATGCTCCTCTTGACCTGCTGCTCACAAACAGGAAGAACTGGTAGGGGAAGCAGAAGTGGGTGACAGCCTGGGCAGCAGTGACCATGAGATGGTCGAGTTCAGGATCCTGACTAAAGGAGAGCAGCAGAATACAGACCCTGTACTTCAGAAAACCAGACTTTGACTCCCTCAGGGAACTGAAGGGCAGGATCCCCTGGGAGGCTAATATGAGGGGGAAAGGAGTCCAGGAGAGCTGGCTGTATTTTAAAGAAGCCTTATTGAAGGCGCAGGAACAAATCATCCTGATTTGAAGAAAGAATAGCAAATATGGCAGGCGACCAGCTTGGCATAACAGAGAAATCTTCAGTGAGCTTAACCACAAAAAGGAAGCTTACAAGAAGTGAAAACTTGGACAGATGACTAGGGAGGAGTATAAAAATATTGCTCGAGCATGCAGGGGTGTAATCAGGAAAGCCAAAGCACAATTGGAGTTGCAGCTAGCAAGGGATGTGAAGGGTAACAAGAAGGGTTTCTCCAGGTATGTTAGCAACAAGAAGGTCAAGGAAAGTGTGGGCCCCTTACTGAATGGGGGAGGCAACCTAGTAACATGATGTGGATAAAGCTGAAGTACTCAATGCTTTTTTTGCCTTGGTCTTCACAGACAAGGTCAGCTCCCAGACTGCTGCCCTGGGCAGCCCAGTACAGGGAGGAGGTGAGCAGCCCTCAGTGGTGAAAGAAGTGGTTCAGGACTATTTAGAAAAGCTGGACATGCACAAGTCCATAGGTCCAGATCTAATGATTCCGAGGGTGCTGAGGGAGTTGACTGATTTGATTGCAGAGCCATTGGCCTTTATCTTTGAAAACTTACAGCGATCGTGGGAGGTCTTGGATGATTGGAAAAAGGGAAATATAGTGCCCATCTTTAAAAAAGGGAAGAAGGAGAATCTGGAGAACTACAGACCGGTCAGCCTCACCTCAGTCCCTGGAAAAATCATGGAGCGGGTCCTCAAGGAATCCATTTGGAAGCACTTGGAGGAGAGGAAGGTGATCAGGAACAGTCAACATGGATTCACCAAGGGCAAGTCATGCCTTACCAACCTGATTGCCATCTTTGAACGCTAATCTTCTATGATTCTGTGATGATTACATTTAAAAAATTAATCAATGTTGCCTAATCTGTACTGGTCAGACAAGTTTTAAGATGTTACTGTTCATGTGTTCAGCTATTCATTGCTCTCTCTTCTTCCGTTTTTAGGTCTTGCCTTACCTTTTTATTTCCAATCACATCACATCTTGGTACAATTTAGGGCATCAATTGCTTAAGCTGAGGGCATGGCATCTGATCTAAAGCTTGGTACAAGTCTGTTCATAAATAAATGGGCCAAGATTTACCTTGCTTAGCTGCAGATAACACACCTTTGTCCAAAATCAACTCTGCATTTACATAGGAAAATAATAATGCATTGCTCTCATATTTAAGGTACTTATGTGATCCCCATTATCATGGTATCTGAGCACCTCTTAATCTTTATTGTATTTGTCTTCACTATACTCCTGTGGGGAATTAAGGTACAGAGAGGCTAAGTGACTTGCCCAAGGTCACACAGGAAGTCTCTGCAGAGTAGGGACTTGCAGCCTGGTCTCCCAAGTTTTAAGCTAGTACTGTAACCACTAGACAAGGGTTGCTCAATCTGTGGGTTGGAACCAAAAATTGGGTTGCCAGAATGTTCCGAAGGGTCATGTGGCAGCTCCTGTGGCTTCTGTCCCACGGGGCTAGCTGGGCTCACCTCCCTGCTCCAGGCACTGCAACCACTGGGGTCCCAGTGCCACTCAGGTTTAGCCCAGCCGTCATGATGATGGAAGTCCGGGAAGGCCAAATTTGAGTGAATGGCACTGCAACCCCATGAGACAGGTCACAACTCCACTCATACAAATTTGGTCCCCTTTCGACAATAAAAATTACTACATGACCCCAGGAGAGGAGACCGAAGCCTGAGCCAGCCTGAGTCCCAGGTGGTGGGGAGGGCCAAAACTGGAGCCCAAAGGCTTCAGTCCCAGGCAGGGGCCTGTAATCTGAGTCCCAACACCCAGGGCTAAAGCCCTCAGGCTTCGGCCCCAGGCGGTGGTGTTCACGCTTCAGCTTTGGCCCTGAGCCCCAGAAAATCTAAGCTAGTCCAGGCGACCCTATTTACGTGGGATCGTGACCCACTTTGGGGTCCCGACCCACAGTTTGAGAACCACTGGTTTATAGCATTCCTTTTGAGGAAGGAGGGAATTGAGATTCCTGTCACAGCTTGAATAATTATTAGCATACTTTATTGTTCAGATTAAACTTTTTAAAGAACTGATTTATTGTTAATTTCTATTTCCGTTTCCCAGTGGCATGGTACAAATATACATGTGATTATTTGTGAGTTGAGTAGCTTGGTGTATAATGTCGGGCGGGTGTATATCTTTTTGCAAGGATCCATTTGGGCAATCTCTCTTTTGATGGTCATATCTGATGACTACAGGTAAGCTTGATCTTCCCAAATCAGACACATCTATGGAAGTAAAATACAGTATTCATTTAACAAGGACAGAGCAAGATTTGCCAGGTATTTTAAGGCCAAGGCAGGTCAGTTGAGTTATAACTGGCTCTAATTATCACGGCTACGGACAGTAATGTTCTCTGCTTCAGCTGGGTGGCCCTCAAAAAGGGGAGAAATTTTTTCCTGCCCTTTGAAATCATCAAAGAAAATGAGAGAAAACTTTGGAAATTATATCTTTATGTCAGAAAGCCTTACTGTTCAGGACAGACCAGGGTAAACAATGGACAAATAGGAAGGCTTTTGAAAAGTATGGGCTCAATCCTGGGACATGTTGAGTGTCTCCTGCGAAATGCTGAACACATTTGATTTCCATTTAGTTAAAAGCACTTAGTACCTGGCAGGATCAGGTCTTAAGATTTGATCTACGGCATATAAGTAAATTGCTCTCTTCAGTGACAATCAGTAAAATGGAATAGTAATGCACACCACTGCTGTGTGTGTGTGTGTGTGTGTGTGTGTGTGTGTGTGTACATACATACAGAGAGAGCATACACAGCACTTGAGTAAAGATAAAAGCAACTCCATAATTCTAGTGTTATTTTCAGAACATGGCTCTTGCTATCCTTTGACATCACAAGTGTGAGTGTATCATGTGCAGAGGGGAAATCCAAATCCAGAGCACAGAAATATTAGTAATGAGCAGGGCAGCAGTGGATGGATTAATAATGTTCTCCAAAATCTCAGCTTTAATTTAAAAAAAGAACAAAGTGTCTAGCTTTCCTGGCTTCAAGTACAGTTTTAAATATGGTAATTGGTACACGTAGCCTTTAAGGCTGGATTCTGCGATGTGTTTAGAGCTTCCTGAAGGGTCCTGAGCAGAGAGCTCACCACATCTCATAGGAGATGCTCAGCATAGCACCCCAAGAGGGGCATAGAGCTAAATTCTCTGCTTGTGTAAATTGGCACAGCTCCATTGAAGTCAACAGGGCTATGTTAATTTACCCCAGCAGAGATTTAGCCTTTTAAGCAATTATGATACACAGAAAAGATTCTCTTTTTAGGCTGTGAATTTTCTAATTGGCCTTAGGCAACCAGCACCATTGAAGATCCTAGCCTTGAAGTCTAGAGGAGGTCACTTATATGAGAGTATTGTTAAATAATAATTTTAATTATTTTAATTAGGTAGGCCTAATTTAGATGCTGACTGAAGACTGGGTTTTTTTAAACACAAAAATCAATCACAACCCACGAGTAAAAGCCATCTGGTGCCAGCTCTGTGCACTCGAACAAAAATAAAATATATTGTTTGAAGTGATTCTTCTAAGTTATCTAAGTCCAGCAGACACACACTGTTTCAATTGCTGTACAGTTAATAGGGTCTATGTTAAGTTAGTATGTGTTCGTGGTGATGGAATTATTTTTGGCTGAAAAAAAATAATATCCCTGAAAATGTTTTCCTCCCACACAGGGAGCAGAAAGTGACCTGTGCTTGTTCTTGTTTTTATTATGTTTTAATGGCCTGAACTATCACATTTTAGATGTTCTTCTCATTGTTCTAGAAACAACCGCCATCTAAAAAGGAGACATCAGAGCATCAAGTGAAATAATCAGAAATATTATAGGATGCCTCTTGGTGAAAAGAAAAATGATTCTATTGAAATGACATCTAACTTTTGCCTTATTTTGCTCTGCCATTTGGGAGCTTCTGTACATGGTCATCTCTTTACTATATTCAGATGCCACCATTATGGGTGTGTTGACAATGTGGGTAGATAAAGATCTTTGGGGCAGCGACTGCGTGTTTGTACAGTGCCTCACATTGGGATAGACTGTGATACACTTAGTTATGCTGAGTAGTGCCTTAAGCCATAGGCAGTCCTGTTGACTTCAGGGAACTATTCGTGGTATAAGTACATCACAATCTGGCCCATAATGAGGTTCAGATCTTTATAAAGGCCTCTGGGTGCTAATTCTAGACATATATTAATCTCTCCTCTATCACTGAACTATGTTTTAATGCCCCAACTAGATAGATCTACCAGTGTTTTGAGTGCAGTCATAGCTGGAATAACTTGTGCTGAGACAGGTATAATCTGGCTTCATTGTCGGTCATTTGTAAAGGGAAAATCCACCCACTTCCTTCAGAGTAGCACTCAGAAGTATCACAAGAAGCGAGGCATTCTCCGTAAGCATGACTAAAATGAGAAATATACATATCCCAATCCAATTTTTCATAATTTAGCACTTTTGTGATGAGCAAATGGTTACAGTTTTTGTCATCGGTGTAGAGCAGCATGCTGGAAACAAAACTCTATCTAAAATGTGCAGTGGGTTTTCAGTATTTTGTGGTGTGCATATTGAAGAAATGAGGCATGGCTCACCTGCTTTTTTGGCTGCACTATGACACCTATGCTTTGCCATGGTAAATTAGCAGTGTGTGAAAGGCCTTGGCACTACTGAAAACATCTGAGTCATAGGGGGTTTGGTAAATGAACACCTTTCCTGGGATTTGTATATTATTGTTTCCAGTGGCTCAAGTCAAACTCACAGTTTCATAGCACAGACTATCTTCCTGCAGATGACTTATAAAAAATAAACTAGAAAGAATTTTAAAAGGAACTGTATTTTATTATAAAGAAGTCCTTGTCTCATGCTTCTGTGCTCCAAGTTTCATCAAACAGGTCCTTCAGGCTCCCTTTCCGCACTCCTTCTGAGAAGGGACAGTCCTGTTTTCTGGTTACCTTCCAGAGTTGTTTTTAGGTGCAAGGTCAGCTGACCTCTAGTTTAGTAATATAGCTCCACTGCCTTCCCTGTGTTCCAGCAACAGAGGTATTCCTTTTATCCACTCTTCCACCTCCAGGGTCCCACAGCACCCACCTAATGCTTAGGGTCCACAAGCATTAAGAAGACTTTGTGTTTTGGGACAGCTGTCTATAATCTGTGTATGTGCTGGCATCTTCTGGAGGACTAGGGGGAACTGCATCCAATGTAGAAAACAAGGAGGGATGTTCCTGGTTACAAGGAGTTCCCCTGTTAAGGTCCAGAAGGCTTGTATCCCATCATACAGTATTATAACACAGCTAGAATAGATCTACCTGAGCCCAGCAAAAACACAGGGGTGTGATGCAGTTCTGGGACATATGGCACGTGGCAACCTCCAGTCTAATCCATATTATTGCAGTGATAGATGGTATCATGGGCTGTGGAATTCAGTGTTTGGAATCACCCTAATTATTTAATGTAGAGAACAATAATGGGGAACTGGAGTGCTGCTGTTCTGGTACAGTCTATTCAAGCCTTGTGTAGCCTAGACCTACAGCACTGTGAAGACTCTAATAACTAGAGCCCTGCAAATCTGTGGATATCTGTGGACCATGTTTGTGGATTGCAGATCGGATGTGGATACAAATTTTGTATCCACGTAGGGCTCTACTAATAACATATTTCCATAGGCAGCCTTTGCAGTACATGCTATTGGCTTCTATTTATGATATGCAACTTCCCTGCTAAATTCTTATGGAGATAATCCATTGTGGAACAATTTTTCAGATTACATATTGAGTCCCTGGACTTTTAGTATGAAGATAAATGTGCTTCAGATAATGCTGTTCCCTGACAGGAACATGATTGGTGTAATTTCAGGTAAGAAAATGACTAGGAGCCCTGCTGTGTGTTTTGAAGCCAGAACCAGGCACCATTAGAAGAACATGGTAAAATCTCGCCCCTTATGCGTGGGGTTCAGTATTAGCTGAATAGCAATCATGTGTTTCTGAACTGCAGATCCCTCTTACAGTTGCAATGATCAACATTGGTGAAAGGTCTGTCTGGTTGCAATTTGCTACCATTATATGGAGTAGGGAAGTGTGTGAAATTTTTTGCTTTGAACTGTTTGCACCAAAAGTTATGAAGACCAGAAAGTGGTAAGAATACTGCTTCTGTATAGTACAGTATCAAGCATTAGGAATAAATGTTACCCTTTGCAGCCCTGAGTGGAAGGGAGGAAAAAAGAAGTGTGTTCCCACCTTTCAGACTCACTACATGTGCTGAAATCCATGTGGCTCTATGGAGACTTGAAGGTTTGGGTGGTGAACTGCTGTCCTATTCTATTAAGAGGGCAAAGCCAACCTCCTCCCAAATGGTCTGTTGGAAACTGTGTAAGTTGAAACTTGAAGAGTTTGTTGTTTCTTTGGCAGGAATGAGCCTTAGGGAACAATTTAGCCCATGATATTGACCTCACATTTGTTAATGGATAATGTCTGAAAAGCTACAATATCACCTTAGAGAAATGCATGTGTCTGATATGCCTTTGTACTTTCTTTTATAATATTTATGGGAAAATGTGTCATAACAGCACATATTTTCATACATCCATCTAGCCTTTGGATATTAGTATGCCTACAGCATGATTCAGGAGCATGGTTAAAACACAGTTCACTCCCAATTACATCGCAAGACTGAATTATGCCATGGGACTACCATGTTATGACTGTGTCCTTCCATGTGGTAGGATTTACACAATGCATAGTTAACTTGTGGAACTCAATGCCACTGGATATCACTGAGACCAAGAACTTAACTGGATTACAAAAATTATGTAGATAGTATGCACAATTAAGTTAGTTATACTGTATTTTTATATACTATAAACATTCATGCTTCAGAACATAAGCCAGTCATGAACTGACAGGAGTTAGGAAGACTTCTTAATTGGAGAAGTTCTTTCATAATAGTCCACTAGGGGGTTTCTTGCATCTTCCTCTGAAATATCTGTTACTGGACACTGCATACTTCACTAGATGGACCACTGTCTGATCTAGTATGGCAGTTTCTGTGTTCAGTTTCAGGCTGACAAAGAATATTGTTATAAATAACTATTGGTAAAATACTGGTAATTTTAAAAATGTACAAACATATTTATTTACAACACTAGCTGGTGTGTATAGTCATCGACAGCTTTGATTAACCACTGCAGTGGCTTAAAGGAAGACACCTTGTTTTTCCATTTCTCTATGGTATTTTTTTTGGCAGTCATCACTCTCTTACACTCACAAATCTGTTTGGTTTTATTTAATTTTTTTTCTGGCTCCTGTACCGAATTGAACAACCTAATTATTTATACTTCTATTTTAATATTTAAATCACCTTTCCACATAAAATAACTAGGAGAAGATTATGTTGGAAAAAAATTTCTCTTTGCCCCCACAAAAATCAGTTTTTCTGCAGAATAAACCACAAGCACTCAGTCTGAGTGCAAATAGCCACAGGATGTTAGAAGTTCTGTACCATTTCTGTAATGGTTTAATCTGTAATTTAAAAGAACTGTTAAAAACACATCCCAGTATTATTTTGAAAATTTATAACATATTCTGCCCAGACCAGGAAGTGAGGTGTTGTCCTTCTAAAGCCTGATATACAGAAAAGGGTATTTCTGACGCATGACCTTCAGCAAACAGGAATTCCTCTATTCAAAATCTCATCCTTAGCATGAACTTCACTGCTGCAATTCATTCTTTCACAGCTGTGTGAAAAGCAACATACCACAGAAAAAAATAGGAGAGGTTTTAATCATGATATTTTCTGAAATAAATAACAGCCAGAGCATGAGCTTTAGCTAAAATGTGCCAAGTATGAACACATGAATTTTTACCCCATAGGCCAGCTTTTTAGTAGAGCTCCACTCCCATTTAGGCACCTAAATTACTGGCCAGTTTGTCAAAATCTCATCTCTTTGATGGCAAAGAGATGAGATTTTGACAAACTGGCCAGTAATTTATAAGTATCACAAGAGAAGATACTGGGTGTTTGAGCTCTTTTCAAAACCTGGCTTGAATTTTGTATGCAGAGTACTTGAAAATCCACCTCAGAGCTTTTTTGAAAACCTGACCCCACAGGCACATGATGTTTAGTACTGCCATATTCGTCCTGAATATTTTGTCATTCTTTCTGGACCCAGTTGAAGCCAATGGCAAAACTCCTATTAACTATAAAGAAAGCAGCTTTGAGAACAATATTGGTACATTTTTATGATCGTAATGGGCAACATACTGTCTTCAGTCCACTGTGCAGAGGCTGAAGTAGAGTGGAGATCACCTCCCTTTTGAGAGGGAGCATCTGGCAGTGTTCTCTGTTAGGGTGCTGGACATTTGGAGCTCGCCAATCCCGGTGTTTGTAGCAGCCCAGCTTTGCTAGCCTTCAGGGCATGCTGCAACGCCCACTTCTCCCATTTCTGGAGGAGATGGGTGTTGGGCAGGTGTGGGTGGGAGTGGGGTTGGGATTTTGTGAAGAGGTTGATTAATTTTTATTTGTTGCTAGACTATTTGATTTGATTTGGAAGAACCTGTGTGTTTAGTAGTGTACATTTAAAAGCTTGCTAATGGCACCCAGAGTATTGAATGGTGCTCTTTTATTGTAGCAAAAATCCAAATAAATGGTAGCATTGTAAATCAAACTACCTAGTTACCATATTGCAGGTGCCAACTATAGACACCCTGTATTTCTGTAGCTGCAGGATAGTTTTATTTTCTCAAAGCAGATACAGCATTCACCTGTTTTTAGGTAAGTGGAGCTAAGATGAACTTGGTGTCACAGAAATGGGGAGCCTTACTGAGACTGAATTAAGAGCCGTCATCTGTGTCTGGCAGATCTCCCATTAACGCCAATGGTAGCTGCTCATGCGAATGAAGGGTAGCATAAGGCTCTTAATGCCTTGTGTCTATGATACAAAAAGGAAGCAACAGCATGAAGCAGTTAACAAGGATAAAGCAAGATTCAAGATCAGGGACCTGTTTCTCCACTTCCTCATAGACCAGTGGAAAGTGGAAGTCAACTGAAGTAAAAAAAGTTGAATGGATGTAAAACCACTATGCATTAGAGAAGAAATGGACCCAGGATGGCAAATCATTTGTTTTATTTATTTACTTGGCTCTTAAAAGAACACTAAGTGATGCTGTAATTCAATATTGTACCTTGATAATGCTGTCAATGTATTTCTCACTATCTGTTTCGTCAAGACTGTATTTTTAAAAACTGCTTAAAGATGAATCTATCATACCAGTAAACTGGTTGAATAAGTTTAGGTTTGTAACATATCTGCATCACAAAGCACTAAAACTTTTAGAAGCATCTATTGTATGACTATGCAGTGAGCATTGTAGCTTAATTACAGAACTGTGTCTTGAATTCTTCCACAGGGCAATTTATTTAGAGTTTATGCCTTGGCATTTATTACTGTAACTAGCTACAAATCAGCCTTTGTTGGGTATGTGTGTTGTCTAAGTGCTGCATGTGCCTTTCCTGGAATTTGCACATTTATTCTGTTTGACACTGGTTGGCATGCCTTGCTTGTACTTTGCTAATAGAGATACATAAATATTTTATTTCTGAATTACAAGAGTTGAAAAGTAATTTATTAAGAACAGTGACAAGTGATGCAGAGCCCAATCCTGCCAGGTGCAGAGCGCTATCAGTTCCTGTTCGTTCAGCATCTGATTTCACATAAATCTGTAAATCTGGTGTATGTACCCCATCCATGTGTGAATCAGGATGGGGTTAAACCTTTCACAGGGCAGAAAGGAGGAAGCAAATCTTTAAACACTACTTGAGCAGCCAGACCTGGAGAGAAGAGCTGGCAACTGTGGCATGTTAGGTTTCTGGGAGGTGGAACTGACAGCTGTGCCTCCTAAATTGGGAAAGGCATAAAAAGGAAGTAGAGGCTCCCAAAGGGAGCAACACTTCACTCGCGTTTCCTAAGAAGGGACAGGAGCTGTGCTCTAGTTGTCTCCTGAAACAGGCCCAGGGAGGGGACAGGAGGAGCTTGAGAATTGTAAAGTGGGAAACAGTATACCAATTCCCAGAGATTGTAACCACAGTACAAACTGTGTTGTCCACCTGGACTCTTAGCTGCAGGAAGCAGCACTTTATGATCTGTGGGTATTGGACCTAAATCAAGGAAGCTGTTCTGCATTTGCTTTATTTCACTGGGATGTGTGTCTAAAGGTTGGCTATAAGGACTGTTATTTGGTTAGGAATGAAATTCACCCCAGCCCTTTTTATTTTTTGGAGGTAGTTGGGTGGGGGGCAGGCGGGCTCTGAAATATAGGAAGAGGCATGGCTGGTGGTCCTCTTACACTAGTCCGTTGTCTGTAAGGGGATCTGAGGACTTTCAGTTCTTCACCACCAGGCCGTGTGGGCTGGCCAATAATATTATATACTCCGTTTACGCTACATGGCAATGAGATTTTGTTTTATGTGCATAATTTCTCCTTCATCCCCTCTCATTCTCTTTTCTTCACAGTTTGGATAATAAATTATTACATAGAAGAATTAAACAAAATTCTTTCATGGTTCAAGTTCAAACCTCAGTATAAGTAAAGCATGTGCCTGGAGGGCAACCACAGGATACAGTTTGGGCTGGCTCCCCTCACCTGTATACTCTTGTGGGAAT
This sequence comes from Natator depressus, assembly GCF_965152275.1. Taxonomy (NCBI): domain Eukaryota; kingdom Metazoa; phylum Chordata; order Testudines; family Cheloniidae; genus Natator; species Natator depressus. The sequence continues at coordinate 175,612,831 of NC_134236.1, forward strand.
TCTGTGCCCCTTGCAAGCACAGAATTAATGCCCCCTCCCAGATTCCCCCCTCCCCCCCAGAATAGTTGATTCTGACGAGGAGGCGAAGAGAGAGGGTCACACTGCAATGACACCTTTTGCTCACCAGGGGCTGATGTGGTGCTGAGAGGGTAGCTGGCTCATGGGCCAGAGCAGCCATTTGCGGAGAGGAAGGGGCAGAGACTGCCTTCCTCACAGTACCCTGCCCACAGGCCAGGTGAGGAGGTATGGGGTATGGGAGGGACGGACAGAGCAGGGCACATGGAGCTGCTGGGGCAAGGGGGTCACAAAAACTGTGGTTCAGAAGGGCTAGTGGCGGGGACAGACTGGGGTGGGGGCACAGCAAGTAGTGGGGTGAGATCATTGAGCCAGAGACTGAATGGGAGTGGGGGTTCAGGGCCACATGGGGACGGGAGGCAGGGGGTGTGCAGGGACAGGGAGGAGGGGAGGTTCAGGGTCACATGGGGACATGTGCAGATATGCCTGGCTGAATGGGAGAGGTTAGGGGTAAGCCAGGATCTGCATGGGGGAGGCTCCCCAAATCAGGGCCCGCTCCAGGCACCATCGTTCCAAGCAGGCGCTTGGGGCGGCAGTTAGAAAGGGGCGGCAGTTCCTCCGGCCACAGCGGCAGTTCGGCGGCAGCTTCTTCCTTTGCCGTTCGCGGTGGCACTGCTTGGGGCGGCAAAAACTGTAGAGCCGGCCCTGCCCCAAATCCCTAATAATCCCTCCTCCCCCACAAAAAAACGCCTTCCATACTTCTCCCACCCACATGCAACAACCCTTCAGGTTCACACCCAGGCTCCTGTCCAGCAATTTCTTCCCTCTGCCTCAGCTCCTCCATTACCTCTGATTCCCGCAAGACTTTTCACTGCTTCTGAGTGGTATGGGAAATACCTTTGTGTATTGTATCTTAAATTATTACTCAAAGTTCTGTATTAATATATCTAGTAAGGAATCTATTTATCAAAAGCGTTTTCTGAATCTCTTTTGTTGTCTGTATTGTTACAGAAATACTTGCAGACAAGTATTTTGAAATAAATTACCAAAATAATTGGAACTGGCGTGATTATATTGTGTCATTTTGATGAATAAAATATGCAGAATTTTTCAGAATTTTAAAATATTGAGTGTAGAATTTTTAATTTTGGCGCTCAGAATTTTTAATTTTGGCGCTCAGAATTTTTAATTTTTTGACACAGAATTCCCGCAGGAGTAACCGGTAGTTGTATTACTCTTCAGGTCCTCCATAGCTGGAGGCATGGAGGAGAATAAAATGGCTAGGCCTGATGTCTGGGTTTTAGCATGCATGCCCTGGTCTTCGTATTGCATGTGTGACTGACAGCAGAAATAATTTGTGGAGTAAGGAGGAGGTGTGGGGGAGATTGGATAGGAATGGTCTGAATACAGGCTATGTTGCTTTTAAAGAATTGTGTGCTTATGTCTGTGGTTGATAATGCTTAGGGCCTGAATTTTGCCCCATGTGTATTCAATTTAATATGGCATAAAATGAAGTGAGTGAGTGACTTTTCTACTCAACAAAAAATTACAGTATAATATGCTACTCTGAAAAAATAGGCAAAAAGCTAATAACTTATACTTTATTTCACGTCTTGTCAGTGCAGCTGAGTGAAAAGCAGTTAATCCTGCTTACTGGTGGAAGATGTCTGTAATGAAAGACACTACTAAAGATGGGGTTAAAAGTGAGAGTAGCTTGCAAGGAGCGGAAAGCAAATCCAGCCAAAGCTCTTCAGCAGAGAAGGCTAGAACTTACAGCTGCCAAACAGGCAAAACTTCCACAGAATGCACCAGGATTTGTGCCTTTATAAGGGCTGCAGGAACTCTCGGTGGAAGTCTTGCCGAGGTAGGGGATTCCAAATCTGTCCCATAGGAAACTACAGAGAGGAAGCATAGAGGTGCTGCAATCAGAAATACACTCTTTACAAATCATAAAGTGCAATAAAGAAACTGCATATGTGTGTATCTGTCATCAGAAAGATTAAAATAACATTGCCTTAGCATCTGGGCATCACAGGGAATCAGGGTCACAAAGAGTCTTGGCCTGGCTGTGGAAAGGTGAGGGAATGAGAGAAAAGGCCATTTCAGGACATGTAGGATGCAGAGTTGCCTAAAATTGTTGGGAGTTTGAATATGAAATACAAAGAGACTAGCATTTTGTATCTCCTCCATGCTAGCTGTACTAAAGGCCTCTTTGAAAGCGATTCCTTCTTTTCTCAATGCTTTTCCCAATGAGAGGATTAACTTGTGCATGTCCTGAAGATATTTAAGACATACCTTCTGATTTTTCTAATTAATTTTTGATTAAGTTGTCTAGGATTTGACAGGTTTCAGAGTAGCAGCCGTGTTAGTCTGTATCCACAAAAAGAAAAGGAGTACCTGTGGCACCTTAGAGACTAACAAATTTATTTGAGCATAAGCTTTTGTGAGCTACAGCTCCCTTCATCGGATGCATTCAGTGGAAAATACAGTGGGGCGATTTTATATACACAGAGAACATGAAACAGTGGGTGTTACCATACACGCTGTAAGGAGAGTGATCAGGTAATGTGAGCTAATGTGAGCAGGAGAGAAAAAAAACTTTTGTAGTGATAATCAAGGTGGGCCATTTCCAGCTGTTGACAAGAACGCGTGAGGAACAGTATGGGGGGGAAATAAACACGGGGAAATAGTTTTACTTTATGTAATGACACATCCACTCCCAGTCTTTATTTAAGCCTAATGTAATGGTGTCCAGTTTGCAAATTAATTCCATTCAGCAGTCTCTCCTTGGAGTCTGTTTTTGAAGTTTTTTTTGTTGAAGAATTGCCACTTTTAGGTCTGTAATCGAGTGACCAGAGAGATTGAAGTGTTCTCCGACTGGTTTTTGAATGTTATAATTCTTGACATCTGATTTGTGTCCATTTATTCTTTACATAGAGACTGTCCGGTTTGGCCAATATACATGGCAGAGGGGCATTGCTGGCACATGATGGCATATATCAGAATGGTAGATGTGCAGGTGAACAAGCATCTGATAGTGTGGCTGGTGTAATGAGGCCCTATGATGGTGTCCCCTCAATAGATATGTGGACAGAGTTGGCAATGGGCTTTGTTGCAAGGATAGGTTCCTGGGTTAGTGTTTTTGTTGTGTGGTGTGTGGTTGCTGTTGAGTATTTGCTTCAGGGTGGGGGGCTGTCTGTAAGCAAGGACTGGCCTGTCTCCCAAGGTCTGTGAGAGTGATGGGTCTTCCTTCAGGATAGGTTGTAGATCCTTGATGATGCTCTGGAGAGGTTTTAGTTGGGGGCTGAAGGTGATGGCTAGTGGCGTTCTGTTATTTTCTTTGTTGGGCCTGTCCTGTAGTAGGTAACTTCTGTGTACTCTTCTGGCTCTGTCAATCTGTTTGTTCACTTCAGCAGGTGGGTACTGTAGTTGTAAGAACGCTTGATAGAGATCTTATAGGTGTTTGTCTCTGTCTGAGGGGTTGGAGCAAATGTGATTGTATCGTAGAGCTTGGCTGTAGACAGTGGATCGTGTGATGTGGTCTGGAAGAAAGCTTGAGGCATGTAGGTAAGTATAGCCGTCAGTAGGTTTCTGGTATAGGATGGTGTTTATGTGACCATTGTTTATTAGCACTGTAGTGTCCAGGAAGCGGATCTCTAGTGTGGACTGGTCCAGGCTGAGGTTGATGGTGGGATGGAAATTGTCGAAATCATGGTGGAATTCCTCAAGGGCTTCTTTTCCATGGGTCCAGATGATGATGATGTCATCAGCGTAGCGCAAGTAGAGTAGGGGCATTAGGGGACGAGAGCTGAGGAAGCGTTCGAAGTCAGCCATAAAAATGTTGGCATACTGTGGGGCCATGCGGGTACCCATAGCGGTGCCGCTGATTTGAAGGTATACATTGTCCCCAAATGTGAAATAGTTATGGGTGAGGACAAAGTCACAAAGTTCAGCCACCAGGTTTGCCATGACATTATTGGGGATACTGTTCCTGATGGCTTGTAGTCCATCTTTGTGTGGAATGTTGGTGTAGAGGGCTTCTACATCCATAGTGGCCAGGATGTTGTTTTCAGGAAGATCACCGATGGATTGTAGTTTCCTCAGGAAGTCAGTAGTGTCTTGAAGATAGCTGGGAGTGCTGGTAGCGTAGGGCCTGAGGAGAGAATCTACATAGCCAGACAATCCTGCTGTCAGGGTGCCAATGCCTGAGATGATGGGGTGTCCAGGATTTCCAGGTTTATGGATCTTGGGTAGCAGATAGAATACTCCTGCTCGGTGTTTTAGGGGTGTGTGTGTGCGGATTTGTTCTTGTGCGTTTTCAGGGAGTTTCTCTCCTGCTGGTAATAGCTCACCTTACCTGATCACTCTCGTTACAGTGTGTATGGTAACACCCATTGTTTCATGTTCTCTGTGTATATAAAATCTCCCCACTGTATTTTCCACTGCATGCATCCGATGAAGTGAGCTGTAGCTCACAAAAGCTTATGCTCAAATAAATTTGTTAGTCTCTAAGGTGCCACAAGTCTTCCTTTTCTTTTTAGGATTTGACAGTCATTGGTATTTTTTGTTCAAAATACTCCTAAAATAACTTTCCAATGGCCATTTGGAGAATCTCACTATCATTTCTCCTGTTCACTTTTCCCAAGAAATTTAAGACATTTGAAGAACAAAGAACAGAGAAGGTGAATCTATATGTGCACTTGCCTATTCTTTGGCATTTTGAGAATTTGAATTTAAATAAGGAATAATAAAAATAACTAAAGTGGTACTTAACATGTTTGTAATCTCTAAATCTAGGTTTCTCTTGACTTATCTATATACTGAGACAGAGATATTATAGGCCAGGGGTGGCCAACCCGAGCCTGAGAATGAGCCAGAATTTACCAATATACATTGCCGGAGAGCCACAGTAATACGTCAGCAGCCCCGCATCCGTTCCCCACCCCCTAGTGCCTCCTCCCTGCCGGCAGACCCCACCAATCAGCACCTACTGCCCCCGCCCACCGCAATCAGCTGTTTTATGTGTGCAGGAGGCTATGGGGGGGGAGTGGGGAGGAGCAAAGGCATGGCAGGCTCAGGGGAAGGGCCAGGGGCCTTGGGGGAAGGGATGGGGTGGGGGCAGGGCTTGGGGCAGAGCAGGGGGTTGAGCAGTGAGCACCCCCCAGCACACTGGAAGGGTAGCATCTATAGCTCCAGCCCCGGAATCAGTGCCTAAGTAAGGAGCCACATATTAACCTCTGAAGAGCCACATGCGGCTCAGGAGCCACAGGTTGGCCACCCCTGTTATAGGCATTGATTCAAATTTTAGGAAAGGCATGTACACAAAAGAAAACATACCTAACCCTACACTGATTTATTTTTTACTATAGTGATAGCATATCAAATATCTATAGTTTAGAGATACACTACTTATGTATCCATATGCCAGATTGGTGAGCCATTTGGTGAGTTGCCATGATATGATGAACGTTATGCATTAGGCACCTTTGACTGGCTCACCCTCAACTCTACCCATTATTCTATTTCTGCCAGGAACTACTTCTAACATTCAAACCTCTGCATAGCTTCAAACATTGGAAGGGGAAGATTCCTGAATTTCCAATGGAATTGCACTTGCAAAGTCCCAAGAGACTGAATTTTAAAGGGTTGACATTTTTATGTATGGAAAATTAAAATTTAGAACTTCTAAAAGTGGCCAAAAACAATTAGTTATAACTTATAAATTGGTTATAATTTAAACATTTCTAAAATAGATTTTCTGTAACTTATGTGACATATACAGACTACAGGTTAGGGTGGGGTGACATAACATTTTATTGGCACTTAAGATGACCATTTCAGCTCACCCATGGATTCACCCCTTGTAAGTAACACAGCCACCCCAAATTCATGCCAATAAAACATTTATACTATATTGTACCATCATGGGATCTGTATTCCCCATACAGTAAAGTACTTAAGCATATGCTTAAAATGAAGCATATGCTTAAATGCTTTGCTAAATAGGGATGGACTGCTGCATTAGATCTGTATGCACAATTGTGCTGTAAAATGTTACGTAAATTTACATTATATACGTACATATATACACTTGTGCAGATGAAGTGAGACAGCTTATTTCCCACACATATTAGAAAAATCTTGTCTTCTCTGCATGTTTAATTTAAACCTTGGGATTAAAGGCTTCGAAATGGTTGTATGGGATCTTTCACTGTATAGTCTATTAAAAGGTAGTTATTACTGCATGTAGTTGTTCATGTCAACCTAAACCTGAATATCCCTTGACATAATTCCATAATAAAATAGCTTTGGCAACTCTAATTCTAATGCTTAATGTGTTGGAAGTGATTGTATTTGCAGATCAAGCACTTTTGATCTGATGAAGTCATACACTTTAATTAGCATCACCTGGCCAATGGAACTCTTTGGTTATTTGCTTCAGCAGCAGTGGACAGAACTAGCATTTGTCAGTAGCTTTGGTCAGGAGCTGCCAGTTAACTGACTTTACAAACATCAGTTCTGTTCTCAATCGTCATTGACACAGACGGTCTGAGTCACAGGCATGATGCCACCAGGCTGTATAGCTGATGACAAGTTTGTATGCTTTAGTTATGTGTAATCCCAGAAGGTAAAGAAATCTTGCCAGCATGAGGGTGTTGTAGATTGCTTGAGTGGTGTCACTTGAACTTCATCTAGAACTAAATTGGGATCCCTTTATTACCGAATTCATCTGGAGACCTATAATTACCTCATTGTACAGTTAGCATATTTCTGAGTCACTATGCCTAAGGGTAAGAATTGCTGGCTGGATGTTAACCCTCAGGCAGGGCTGGTTCAGACAGATCTGAAACCCCTGCATATCTTGTTGATTGGGTCATCCCATCTCTTGCTGCAAGGTCCAAGATTCCCTATACCATCTTTCCTTGTTCACCTGCCCCAAATGGCTGGCAGTAAGGAAAAGACAAAATAGTGCTGATTACCCGTGACTTTGTCAACACACAGCAGCTTATAAACCACACCAGATGGCACTGAACATGAACAGTAAGCATGCCATATGTATAGCTTGTCCTTTATTTGATGGGGTTCCAAAAGTTTGGGGCTTCTGGGCCTGCAGTTTGGTAGCACTGGGCAAAGAACTGAAAACCTGGTGGGAAAGTGTTTGCCAATTTCTGTCACAGCTGACAAGCAAAATGGATTGGAAAGGGATGGTGAGGTAAAGATATGCTGTATTACCCAGGGCACTCAGGTGAAAAAAAGAACAATAATGATAGTGAGAAAAGGAGTTTCTGATTTGATAGTGAGGAAAGGGTAATTGATTTGGTGGATGGGGGAATGGAGTGGACATAATATACTTGGGTTTCAACAAGGCTTTTGTCACAGTCCCACATGACACTGTGATAAGGATGCTGGAGAAATGCGGGCTCGGCAGAACTGTCAATTAAGTGGATACATAATTGGTTAAACAACCGCCAACAAAGAGGAACTATTAATGGATTCATGCTGAATTGGAGGGAGGTTTCAAGTGGGGTTCCACAGGGGTCTGTTCTGGGTCTGGTGGTTTTTAATATCTTTATTAATGACCTGAATGTAGGCATAGAGAGCACACTGATCAAGTTTGCCGATGACACAAAGCTATGGGGGTGGTTGCCAATACTTTGAGGATAGAACTAAAATTCAGAGGGATCTTGATAAATTAGAGAACTGGGCTATAGACAACAAAATGAAATTCAACAAAGACAAATGTAAGGTGGAACACATAGGGAAGAAAAACCAAATGCACAAGAAGGATCTGGGAGTTGTGGTGGATCACAACCTCAACATGAGTCAACAATGTGATGCTGTTGCAAAAAAGGAAATGCAATTTTAGGTTGCATTAACAAAGGCATAGCATGCAATTCACAGGAGGTGATAGTACTGCTTTACTTGGCGCTGGTTAGCCCTCAACTGGAGTA